>NC_133449.1:95848305-96155055 GCF_048565385.1 Saimiri boliviensis | reverse complement strand
TGGTCTTGACCTCAGGAAAAATGTAAATATATAGTATATACTCATTTGCTTCTGGTGTCTTACTCCATATCATGTTTTCAATGTTTATTTACATTGGAAATGTAGAGGTAAAACTATCCATATTTAAAGAAGCCTTGATGATATATCTGGAAAATCCAACTGTTTGTTTAGTATGTTAGAAGGTTATCGAGTTATCTTCCACAGATATAAACAATAGCTAGATAAAACATAATGAAAGAGCAAATCCTATTTTTCTAGCAAATATGAAAATAACTGGTACAATATTAGCCAGAGATATCTAAAACTGATAGAAGAAAAACTAGGAAATACCCTGAGAGAGAAAAAAAACGTATCCTTAAAAAAATGGAAAAACATACTACAGTCTTGCACAGGAAGGCAAGATCATTAGCATGTAATTTATCCCTAAGTTAATGTGCACATTAAAATCGCATATTTTTTCTGTACCTAACCAAAGTAATTACAAATTTTATTTTAAAGAAAAGAAGTAGCCCTATCCAATACTAAAATATACCCTAAGTTTTCCATAACTAAAATGTTACCCTTTTTGCATGGATAGAAAGGCATCAATGGAACAGAAAGAAAAATCCAGAATTATTGCTGATTATATATACACATGTGTAGTGTATGTTAAAGCCAGCATCTTAAATCCATAATGAAAATATCAGGCTGGTTTCTCTGGCTCACACTTGTATTCCTAGCACTTTGGGAGGCTGAGACCAGATGATGGCTTAAGCTCAGGAATTTGAAAACAGCCTGGGCTATATGGCAAAACCCCATCTCTGCAAAAAATTCAAAATTAGTTAGGTATAGTGATGGGCACCTAGAGTCCCAGCTACCCAGGAGGCTGAGGCAGGAGGATCACTCGTGCCCAGGAGGCACGGGTGCAGTGACTCCTGAGCACACCACTACACTCCAGCCTGTGTGACAGAGTAAAATCTTGTCTCAAAAAGAAAAGAAATAAAAAGATCAACTATTTAAAAATGGTATTGAAATAGCTGAATATCTATATGGAAAACAGATGTTATAACAAAAGAAAAAATTTAATACTGCTTACCATATATTACAATAAATGCCGAAAGATCAGATATTTAAAAGTAAAAAGTGAAAATATGCATTATCTAGGAAAAAAGTCCCTGAATACCTTTATAATGTGAAACTAGGAAATAGTCATAATCATGACTGAAAATTCAGAAGAAATAATTAAAAGGTGAGAAAGTTATAATGCAAACAAAGAAAAAAGTTGTTGTTGTTGTTTTGAGACAGAGTCTTGCTCTGTTGCTCAGGGTCTACAGTACAGTGAAACAATCGTGACACATTGCAGCCTCAACTTCCCAAATTTAAGCAATACTACCACCATGCCTGGCTAATTTTTTTTAAAAAAAAATTGTAGACATGAGGTCTTACTGTGGTTACCAGGCTGGTCTTGAACTCCTGGACTTAAGCCATCCTCCCACCTTGGCCTCCCCAAATACTGTGATTATGGTAGTGAGCTACTGCACCCAGTCACAACTTTCAAATGAGAAAACAAATCAAAAGCAAAATGAAGACACATACACTGTGAAAATATATGTGAAAAATATGTATGTGTGTATATTTGTTCATGTATATGTGTGTATGTAAACATACACATAGGTGTGTATGGTGCTTGTGAAAATATGTGAATACTGGTTTATATCTCTAATAACATTTCTAAACGTAAAGAAGAAAAAACTAACAATCTGAGTGAGAAACTCAAATTGCTTTAAATCTTAACAATGCTTAAGCTCATGCATGACAGAAACATTGCAAGCCTAAACTATGTTATATGTAATTTCTCAGCTGTTGGTTGATAAAATAAAAAAGTTTGACAGTATCCTCTGTTGATGAGGCTCTCATACACTGCTAGAGTGCATAAAAATGTTACAGATTATATGATGGAGAGCTTAGCGATATCTAGCAAACATGCATATGCATTTACCTCTGACCTAATTATCCCTCTTTTAGCAGTCACCCAAAAGATAGCTTGGCAAAAATGTAAAAAGACTATGTACAAGGTTTTTCGTTTGTGTGCTTCTTTTAAATTGTAGAAAAAAATAGCAACAAAATGGAAACAACTCCAGGGTCCATTTATTAGACTGGATCAGTTGAACCAGCTATAGTACATTCACACAATGGATTCTAGAAAGTTGCAAAAAATCAACGAAAAATATTCCTGTTTTTAAAAGAAAAATATTAAATAAATATATTATGTGAGTGACTATTTTTTAAAGAAAAAGAAGAAATAAAAAATAAAAACATTATAAGTGTTATTATTGCCCAACTCCAAGCTACATTATTAAATGTAAATAATAACAGAGAAGTATATGTATAGTATTTCCATTTATTTAAATAGAGAGACAAGCAGATAGATACATAGAGACAGATAGATCATATGACAGTACATATTTTCAAACAATAAAAGAAGTAACAGTAAAAACAATTATATGTATGTTATGTATATTTATATATGTATATATATATTTTAAAAAAATTTTTTTTAGACAGAGTCTTGCTCTGTCACGAGGACTGAAGTGCAGTGGTACAATCTGAGTTCACTGCAACTTCTATCTCCCAGGTTCAAGAAATTCTCCTGCCTCAGCCTCCAGAGTAGCTGGGATTACAGGTAGCTGCAATCATGCTCAGCTAATTTTTTAAAAATTTTTATTTTTAGTAGAGACAGGTTTTACTATGTCGGCCAGGCTGGTATCGAACTCCTGACCTCGTGATCAACCCGCCTCAGCCTCCCAAAGTGCTAGAATTACCAGGCCTGAGCCACCGCACCCAGACAGAACAATAAAATATTTTAACGCAACCATCTGTAGGGAGAAAGGACATTCTCTGAGGATTCCTTTGATATATTTTACAAAAATTTGGCTTTGGAATGACACAAATATATGATTATAAACAATTATAAATAGAAATCTCTAAAAATATAATAAAACCAAATGGATGTAAATGTGCATTCAATTTGTGTCATAACCATCAATAATACCAAGGAAGTTTAAGGCATAGTAATTAATTGTGTATCTCTAGTGTAATATGTTCCAAGAACAAAAAATACTGAAATAATAAATCTTAAATAGTTTTCTTTAACCATATTGTTGGTGGTAGTGTCAGTATTGTCATTCTAAGAATTATGTGTGTAATGGGGATAAAGCAAATGAATAAATTATAAGGTATGTTGATTCAGTTATTTCCAGGGCCAATGAAATGGGGTTTCACAGGGGGTGGGCAAGATAAAGTTGTAGATAAAAGAGGTTTGAAAACAAATCTATAAGCCTGAGTTTGATTTGGAAGTATCAGTATAAAGTTGTGATCTATTTGTCTCTAGCCTAGCTTTATCCACTGCAAATGCCCAGAAACAATGACCAAACCAGTTACAATGAGCATCCTACCAAGAAAGTTGTGATCTTGTGTAAATATCTCCAAAGCTCCTGAAGGAAACTGGAATGTGCAAAATAAACCTGAATATCTTATCAAAATGAGTAGTAAGGATACTAACAAACACCATAAACCATCATGTTAAAAGGATCGTGTCAACTGGAAGTGGCACCTACTTATTCATAATAGGATAATCAGAACATCAATCAGGATAACTGCATTGAATTGTAACATATTAAATATATTTAAGTCACTGAATTTATAAGGATACTAGAGCAAAAATGACAACCATTTAAGAGAAAAAGAAAAAAAATTTGTGACTGAAGGAAAACATCATTATTTTGAGATTTGACAAATAAGGAAAGAAGTAAGCATTTATATTCCCCATAATATGCAAACTCTACTACTGGTAAATAAATAGTAGATGTTAGAAACACTTTTGTTTTCTAGAAACACTTTTGTTTTCTAGAAACACTTTTCTAAATTGTTTCAAATAACAAATGAATAAGATATGACAGCATAGAATATGAATATTTTTAAATCCCAATGATATAATGAAACTGCACATTAATTATTGATGTTTGCTAGCTTCAGAAAAGGAAAAAAATCAGACATAAAGTGCCACCTGACGGGGAAACACAGCTCCTTTGATTAAAATAGTTTTACCAGAATAGTAAAAGGAAAAGGAAGGGGAAGGGGAAAGAAGGTGAAGAAGAAACCTGACCAAGCCTCTAGGTGTAACTACCAATTTACAGGAAATATAGTAAATGCAACAACATGGTCAATGGCACCATGGAAAAGCGGTAAGAAAAATCTATTTACACTAAAGGTAAATGATTAATTTTTTTGTTTGTTTTCTAAGTTTATTTTTTTTAATTCCAGAATACATGTGCAGTACATATAGATTTATTACATAGGTAAACAAATGTCATGGTGGTTTGCTGCACCTATTAACCAATCACCTAGGTATTAAACCCCACATGCATTAGCTGTTTATTCTGATGCTCTCCCTCCACCCTCCCCCAACACAACAGGCCGCAGTGTGTGTTGTTCCCCTCCCTGTGTCCATATGTGTTCATTGTTCAGATTTCACTTACACATGAGAACATGTAGTGTTTGATTTTCTGTTTCTGTGTTAGTTTGTTGGGGATAATGGCTTCCAACTCCATCCATGTTCCTGTAAAGCAAATGATCTTGTTTCTTTTTATGGCTGCCTATATGCCATGTATACAGGTACCACATCATTGATGGGCATTTGCGTTTGTTCCATGTCTTTGTTATTGTGAATAGCACCGCAATGACCATACACATACATTTATCTTTGTTATAGAATGATTTATATTCCTTTGGGTATATACCCAGTAATAGAATTGCTGGGTCAAATGGTATTTCTTGTTCCAGTTCTTTAAGGAATTGCCACACTGTCTTCAACAATGGTTGAACTAACTGGTTGAACTAACTTATATTTCCATCACATGTGTAAAAGTGTTCCTATTTCTCCACAGGCTTGCCAGCATCTTTTGTGTCTTGACTTTTTAATAATCACCACTCTGACTGACATTAAATGGTATTTCATGGTAGTTTTGGTTCACATTTCTCTAATATCAGTGATGTTGAGCTTTTGTTCATGTTCGTTGGCTGCATGAATGTCTTCTTTTGAGCAGTGTCTGTTCATGTCCTTTGCCCACTTTTAATGTGTCTTTTTTTTATTTTCTCTTGTAAGGTTGCTTAAGTTCTTCATTAATTCTGGATATTAGACCTTTGTCAGCTGGATAGATTGCAAAAATGTTGTCCCATTCTGTAGGTGCCTGTTCACTCTGATGATAATTTCTTTTGCTGTGCAGAAGCTTTTTGGTTTAATTATATCAAGTTTGTCAATTTTTGATTTTGTTGCAATTGCTTTTGAGGTTTTTGCCATGAAATCTTTCCTGGGGCCTGTGTCCTGAATTTTTCTAGATTTTCTTTTAGTGTTTTCATAGTTTCGGATTTTACACTTAAGACTATAACTAATCTTGAGTTAATTTAAGGACGGGGTCCAGTTTCAGTTTTCTGCAAATGGCTAGCCATTTCTCCCAGCACCGTTTATTAAATAGAGAATCCTTTCCCCATTGCTTGTTTTTGTCAGGTTTGTTGAAGATCAGATGGTTGTAGATGTATGGTATTGTTTCTGAAATCTTATTCTGTTTCATTGGTCTATGTGTTTGTTTTGGTACTTACTAGTACCATGTTCGTTTCACAACTGTAGCCTTGAAGTGTAGTTTGAGGTCAGGTAGGGTGATGCCTCCTACTTTGTTCTTTTTGTTTATGAATGTCTTGGCTATATGGGCTATTTTTTGGTGCCATATGAATTTTAAAGTTGACTTTTCTAGTTCTGCAAAGAATATCAATGGTAGTTTAATAGGAATAGCATTGAATCTATAAATTACTTGGGGCAGTATGGCCATTTTCATGATACTGATTTGTTGTATCCATGAGCATGGAATGCTTTTCTGTTTGTTTGTGTCCTCTCTGATTTTCTTGAGCAATGATTGGTAATTCTCCTTGAAGAGGTTCTTCACTTCCCTTGTTAGCTATATTCCTAGGTAATTTATTGTCTTTGTAGCAATTGTAAATGGTAGTTCATTTATAATTTGGCTCTCTGCTTGTCTATTGCTGGTGTATAGGAATGCTTGTGACTTTTGCACATTGATTTTACATTCTGAGACTTTGCTGAAGTTGTTCATCAGGTTAAGAAGATTTTGGTCTGAGAAGATGGTGTTCTCTAGATATAGGATTATGTCATCTGCAAACAGAGACGGTTTGGCTTTTCTCTTTCTATTTGAATATCCCTTCTTTCTTTCTCTTGCCTAATTGCCCATGACAGAACTTCCAATACTATGTTTAATAAAACTGTTGAGAGAGGGCATCCTTGTCTTGTGACAGTTTTGGATGGGAATGCTTCCAGCTTTTGCCCATTCAATGCGATATTTCCTCTGGGTTTATCATAAATTGTTCTTATTATTTGGATGTATGCTCCATCAATACCTAGCTTATTAAGAGTTTTCAACATGAAGTTATGTTGAATTTTATCAAGGACTTTTTCCATATCTATTGAGATAATCATGTAGATTTTGTCTTTAGTTTTGTTAATGTGATGAATTATGGTTTTATTGTGGCTATTGTTTAAAAAAATGCAAATGAAAAAAGAAAATATGAAAATAGAATGTTAAATTAAAAGACTTAAGAGATCTATCAATCAATCACAAAGTTGAAATGTTTGTGAAACCAGATATAAACATCCAGTGTCTAAACAAATATATTAATACATGATTGTTGATATTTCAAGTTTAATTATGATATCATAGTTATGCTTCAAAATAGCTATTTCCCTTAAAAAATATGGGGGGATGGGTAGGGGAGAGACAGCATTAGGAGAAATATCCAATGTAGTTGATGGGTTGATGGGTGCAGCAAACCACCATGGCATATGTATACCTATGTAACAAACCTGCACATTGTACACATATGCCCCGGAAATAAAAGTATAATAAGAAAGAAAAGAAAAAAAAAATTTTAATTTTATTTTTAAGTTTAAAAGCTCTTCCCACTTAACAACTCCCTCATTATTTTGCCCTACAATGCTGGTAGGTATATTTATCAAATAAAGCACTATCTATTCAGTTAAAAAAAAATTTGAAATATATTTTCATGGAACTAAATACTATCTGAAATTTGCTCTGAAATTATATGGAGAGTGGGAAGTGCAAGTAGGTGTGGACAAAACTAGAGTTACACTGAATTTATCTGTTTGAATTAATTATTAGGTAATCAGAATATGAGGGTTCATTATATTGCTTTATTTTTGTACATATCAGAATTTTTTTCATAAAACAAAAGTTAATAAGCAATAAAGTTATTGGCATAAAATTGAAGAAAATGGCAAAGCATACATGTTGCTAATAATAAAAGATTTTTAAATTTGTATATATTTATGAGGTACATGTGATACTCTCTTACATGCATACAATGGGTAACAATCAAGTCAGGGTATTTGGACTATGCATCACCTCAAGTATTTATCATTTCTAGGTGTTTGTAGTATTTCAAGTCCTCTCTTACAACTATTTTGAAATATGCAACAGATTGTTTTTAACTATAGTAACTCTATTCTGCTATCAAATATTAGAAATTAATTCTTCTAACTGTATGTTTATACCCATTAACCAGTGTCTCTTTATTCCCCCTACCTCTACACACACTCTTCCTTGCCTCTGGTATCTCTTATTCTATTCTCTACTTCCATAAGATCCACAGTTTTAGCTCCCACATATAAATGAGAATTCACAGTATTTGTCTTTCTGTGCTTGGCTTGTTTCACTTAACATAATGATCTCCAGTTACATCTATTTAGCTGTAAATGACAGAATTTTTTTTATTTTGTTGGCTGAATAGAATTTCATTGTGTATACATACAAGACATTATCCATTTGTTAAGTGATGAGCATTTAGGCTAACACCATATATTTGCTATTGTGAATAGTGCTGCAATGCATAAGGGTGTTTAGGTATCTCTTTTACATAGTGGTTTATTTTCTGTGTTGTTAGCTTTGTTTTTCTAGTATTTGAAGAGGATTTCTGCATCAAGCATATTGGGCTATAGATTTTGTTGTTGCATCTTTGTCTGGTTTTGGCATCAAGGTAATGCTAGCCTTACAGAGTTAGTCAGGGAGAATTTTCTCCTCTTTAATTTTAAAAATAGTTGAAGAGAATAGGTTCACCTTTGAAATTTTAGTAGAATTTTGCAGTGAAGCCATCTGGTTCTGTACTTTTCTTAGTTGAGAGACTTTTTCTTACTGATTCAATCTCAATACTTCTAATTGGTCTGTTTAAGTTGTCTATTTCTTCCTTATTCAATTTTGGCAGGTTGTATATTTCCAGGAATTTATTAATTTCCTCTAGATTTTCTGGTTTCTGAGCATATAGTTGTTCATAATAGTTTCAGATTCCTTTGATATCAAGTATAATGTCCTCTTCTTAATCTTTAATTTTGGGTCTTTCCTTTTTTTTTTTTTTTTTTTTTTTTTTTTTTGGTTACTCTATTTTTTGGTTTATTGATTTTATTTTTTCAAAACCCAAACATTTGCTTTGTTCACCTTTGTATCTTTTTAGTATCTATTTCATTTACTTTTGTTTTGACCTTTATTATTTTCTTTCTTCTACTCATTTGGAGTTTGGTTTGTTTGTGTTTTCTAGTTCCTTGAGGTATATTTTTAGGTAGTATACTTGAAGTATTTTGGGAGACTGGCCAAGTTGGCTGACAAGAAGCAGCAGCTGTGTGCTACTCTCATAAAACAAATAGAAGGAGTGAGTAAATACACTACCTTCAACTGAAATATTCAGGTACATGCATTGGGATCCTCAAAAAAACAGCTCAACCCACGAAGAATAGGAAAAAGCAAGGCAGCCAGACTGCCCAACTGGAAGCAAAATGGAGCCAGGAGAACCTCCCTCACCAAGGGAAATGGTAAGTGAGTGTGCCACCCTGGGGACCCATGCTTTTCCCACAGATTTTTGGAACTCTCAGGTCATGAGATCCCCTTGTGAACCCACTCCATGAAGACTGTAGTCCAACACACAAACCTACGTGGAGTCTCAGTGGAGCACCTGGCTCCACATGCGGAGCCCTGGAAGCTTCGGATACCTGAACTTCCTGGCAAAAGCGACTGCAACTGTAGCAAAGTGGGAAGTCAGGAAACGGATTGAATCCAGAAGATTGAGCAGTGACAGTCTGCAGGTCCTGCTTTTATCACACCTTCCAAAATAAGAGTCACTGGCTTGGAACTCCAATGACCCACTGGTAGCAGACTTATACTACTCTGAGAGAGAACTCCCAGAGGGGGAGGAGGGTTACCATCTTTACTGTTCACAACCTCAACTGTTGTTAACTTCAGTGCAGGGGCCGTACAAAAAAGTGGCCAGACCGCTTTTTCATGTGAGTCCCTGGTCCTGCTTATCCTCACTAGGCAGGACCTCCTGACCGGGGTCACCCACCAACCTTACCAGTATTTTCCTGCTGTCAGTGGTACTGAAGCTCGCTGGGATAGAGCTTCCTGAGGAGGGACAGGTTACCATCTTTGCCATTTCATAGCCTTAGTATTTGTTGTCTTCAGGCTGTAGGGACTCCCAGATGACTAGGTACTGGAGCAGGACCCAGCCATAACACAGCAGCTGTACAGAGAAGTGGCCGGACTGCTTTTTCAAGCGAGTTCCAGATCTCACTACTCTTCACTGAGCAGAATTTCTTGACTGAGTTCTGCAATCATCCCAAGAGTGTTTTCTGGCCAGCAACAGTTTCAAACCTCCTTGGGATGGAGCTTCAAGGAAAGGGACATGGGGGACGGGCTGTTGGCTACCATATTTGCTGTTTTGCAGCCTTGGCTATTGTTCCCTTGAGGACTGGAGAGTCCGAAATGACTCAGAGCTAAAGCAGATCCCAACACAGCACAACTGTTCTCCAAAAAAAAGTGGCCAGAGTGATTTTTTAATCCTATTCCTCCTCATTCATTGGACCTCCAAATCAGAGTGTCTAGAAACCTCCACAGTGTTTTCTGAGCAAGAGCAGTTCAAACCTCAGTATAGAGCTCCCAGAGAGAGGGCTAGACAACCATTTTTGAAGTTTGGCAGCCTTCACTGTTGATACCTTCAGGGGCTGGAAAATCCTGAGATAACTAGTGGACCCTCAGCATATTTCAGCAGCCCTGTGAAAAAGTAGCCAGTCTGTTTGTTACAGTGGTCCTTGATTCAATATCTCCTCACTGGGCATGGTCTCCCAGACTGAGTTTCTAGCCACTCCCTTCTGGGACTATTGAACCAGTAGCAGCTCTGCAACTTCTTTGGATAAAGCCCCCTTTGCCATTTTTGCTGCCTCATAGTCCTTACCCTTGCTGTCTCCAGGCCCTGGATAGTCCATGGGGATCAGGGGCTGATCCAGACCCCAAGCATAGAGTTCCCACCTCAAAGAAAAGCAGATGGAATGTTCTCTGTGTAGGTCCCAGTCCTCATTTCTCCTCACTGGGCAGGACTGCCTGACCTGGGCCTCCTGGGCAATTACCTTTCTCCAGCCTGACCATGTGAATCAGAGGCAGCCCAGTAGTTAAAGGAACATTAACATGCAGATATGAGAAAGAACCACCACAAGAACTCCAGCAACTTAAATGGCCAGAGTGTCTTACGTCCCTCAAATGACCACAGTTGTTCTCCCACCAGGGTTCTTTTCCAGTTTGAGTAAGCTGAAATGACAGAAGTTGAATTCAGAATGTGAATAAAAATGAAGATCATTGATACTGGGAAGAATGGCAAATTTTAATCTAAGTAAACTAAAAATAATTATAAAATGATACTGGGGCTGACATAAAACTGCCAGTATATAAAAATAAGCTAACTGATATGATAGAGCTGAAAAACAAATTACAAGAATTTCACAATGCAATTGCCAGTATCAACGGCAGAATTAATGAAGCTGAGGAAAGAATCTCAGAACTTGAATACTGGCTCTCCAAAATAAGACAGGCAGACAGAAATAAGGAAAAAAGAATAAAAAATTTTTTTTTGAGAAATAGGGGAATCGATGTAGAGACCAAATCTATGAATTATTGACATCCCTAAAAAGGACAGGGACAAAGCAAACAACTTGGAAAACATATTTTAGAAAATCATTAATGAAAATTTCCCCAAATCTTGAGAGAAAACAGCAGTCAAATTTAGGAAATACAAAGAATTCCTGCAAGAGTCTACACAAAAAGATTATCCCCATGACACATAATTATTTTTAAGAGTTGAAATGAAAGAAGGGATGTTAATGGCAGCTGGAGAAAAAAGTTGAATAATCTACAAAGTGAATTCTATGAGGCTAACAGAAGACCTCTCTGCAGAAACTATACAAGCCAGAAAAGATTGGTTGCCTATATTAAACACTTAAAGAAAAAAAAAATCTTTAATCAAGATTTTCATATTCAGCCAAACTAAGTTTCCTCTGAGGAATAAATAAGATTTTTTTCAGTTAAGCAAATGCTGGCAGAGTTTGTTATCACCAGACCTGCCTTACAAGAGATCTTTAAAGGGACACTAAATATGTAAAAGAAAGATTGTTACCAGCCAATGCAAAAGCAAGTACACAGATCAATGACACTACAAAACAAATATACAAACAAGCCAGCATAGTAGCCAGCTAAAAACACCATAGCAATATTAAATCCACACATATCAATACCAACTTTAAATATAAATGTGCTTAATGCCCTATTTAGAAGGCACAAAATGTCAAGCTGAATAAAAAAGCAAGACCCAATGGTATGCTGCCTTCAAGAGACCCATCTCGCAGGCAGTGGTATATATCTATAGCCTCAAAGTAAAGGGAAAATCTACCTAGCAAATGGAAATCAGAAAAAAAGCAGGGGTTACAATCATAATTGCAGACAAAACATATTTAAAATCAACAGAATTAAAAGAAAACAAAAAAATAAGAAGAAAATTATATATGCTGGTAAAGGGCTCCATCAGACATGCAGACCTAACTATCCTAAATATATACACACCCAACACAAGTGCACCCAGATTCATAGAGAAAGTTTGTAGGGATGTACAAAGAGACTTGGGATTCCACACAAAAATAGAGAGACATGCCAATACCCCACTGACAGTATTAAACAGATTGAGACAGTAAATTAACAAAAGTTATTTAGGATCTGAACTCAATATTGGACCAAATGAGTCTAATAGACCTCTGTAGAATTCTACATAGCAAAACAACAGAATACACATTCTTCTCATTGACACATAGCACATACGCTAAAATCAACCACACAATCTGACATAAAACAATCCTCAGGAAATGCAAAATACCCCAAAGCATACCAAACTTATGTTTGGACAACAGCACAATAAAAATAGAAGTTAAGACTAAAACAATTGCTGAAAATCATGCAATTACATGGAAATTAAACAACCTGTTCCTGAATGACTTTATGGTAAATAATGAAATTAAGGCTGGAATCAAGACATTCTTTGAAACTAGTACGAACAAAGATACAACATGCCAGAATTTCTAGGACACAGCTAAGGCAGTGTTAAGATACCTAATGTAGATGATGGGGGCATGGATGCAGCAAACCACCGTGACACATGTATACCTTCATAACAAACCTGCACATTCCGCACAACTAAAAAATATAGAGAAACAAAAGCAAACCAACGCCATAGCTAGCAGAGGACAAGAAATCACCAAAATCAAAGCTAAACTGCAAGAGATAAAAATATGAAAAATCACTTGAAAGATCAGCTAAACCAGGAGTTGGTTTTTAGAAAAAAAAAAAAAAAAGTAAGATAGATAGGCTACTAGCTAGACTGATAAAGAAGGAAGCAGAGAAGATCCAAATAAACACAATTAGAAATGAAAAAGGGGATGTTACCATTGACCCAACAGAAATACAGCCAGCAGAGATTTCTAGAAACAACTCTATGCACACAAACCATAAAACTTAGAAGAGATGAATAAATTCCTGGCAACAAATACCCTCCTAAGACTGAACCAGGAAGAAATTAATTATCTGAACAGACCAGTAACATGGTCTGAAATTGAATCAGTAAAAAATAATTTACCAACAACAACAACAACAACAACAACAAAGTCCAGACATAGACAAATTCATACATGAATTCTACCAGATACACAAAGAACACCTGGTACGATTCTGAATGAAACTATTTCAAAGAATTAGGAGGAAGAACTCCTCTCCCACTCAACCTATAAGTCCAGTATCACCCTGATGCCAAAATCCAGCAGGAGAAGAAAATATAGATGCAGAATTTTTGCATCTATAATCCTTGAAGAACATTGATGCAAATACTCAACAAAATACTTGCAAACCAAATTCATCAGCACATCGAAAAGCTAGTCTACCACCATCAAGTAGGCTTTATTTCCAGGATGCATGGTTTGTTCAACATAGGCAAATCAATAAATGTTATTCATCACATAAATATAGCCAAATACAAAACCACATGATTATCTCAAAAGATGCAAAAAAGGCATTCAGGGAAATTCATGATCCCTTCATGGTAAAGTCACACAATAAACTAGGTATTGAGGAAGCATACATCAAAATCATGAGAGGCATCCATGAAAAACCCACAGCCAACATCATACTGAATGAGCAAAAGCTGGAAGCATTCCCCTTCAAAACCAGTACAAGTCAAAGATGCCTTCTCTCATCACTCTTATTCAACATAATACTGGAAGTCCTGGCCAGAATAGAAAAGAGAAAGAAATAATGGGCATCCAAATAAGAGAAACAAAGTCAAAATACTCATTTGAAGATGACATGATTCTATATCTTGTAAACCCCTATAGTTTGGGCTCAAAAGCTCCTTCAACAGATAAACAACTTCAGCAAAATTTCTGGATACAAAAATCAATGTACAAAAATTGCTAGTATTCTTACATACCAACAACAGGCAGGCTGAGAGCCAAATCAGGAATGCAATCTTGTGTACAATTTCCACAGAATAACAAAATACCTAGGAATACAGCTAACCAGATAGGTAAAAGATCTCTACAATGAGAATTACAAAACACTGCTTAAAAAATTCAGAGATGATACAAATAAATGGAGAAACATCCCATGTTCATGGATAGGAAAAAATCAATATTAAAATGTCATATTGCCCAAAGCAATTTACAGACTTCATACTGTTTCTACCAAACTACCAATAACATTCTTCACATAATTTGCTGTGCTGTTGCATTCCTGGTTCAATTTTAAGAGGTTGTAGGTTTCTAGAAATTTATCTCCTTCTAGGTTTTCTAGTTCATAGACATAGCATTGCTTATAATAGTTGCTGAGAGGTTTTTGTATTTCTGTTGTGCTAGTGGTAATGTCTCCTTTGACATTTATTTTTTAATTTTTTTAGTTTTTTTTTCCTCCATCAGTTTAAAAGTTTCTTTTGCCACAGTTAAGGACATGTCCATGATACAACCTCAGGAGGTTCTGATGACATGTGCACAAGGTGGTTGGGCTACAACTAGTTTTATACATTTTAGGGAGATATAATACATCAATCAATTCATGTAAAATGTACATTGGTTTTGTCTGAAAAGGTGGGAAAACTAGCGGTCTGGGCTTTCAGGTAATAGGTGGATTAAAGATGGTCTCATTCGCAATTGTTTGAGAGAGTTATTATCTGAAGACCTGGAATTAATAGAAAGAAATGTCTTTGTTAAAATAAGGAGTTGTATGAAAACATCTTATGTACTTCATAAATATATATGTATACCTACTATATACCCTTTGACATTTCTAATTTTGCTTATTTTGGTTTCTCCTTATTAAGCTAGCTAGCGATCCATCACTCTTATTTATTCTTTCAAAAAATGAACTTTGGGTTTTTCTGATCTTTTGCATGGTTTTTCATGTCACAGTTTCATTTACTTCAGCTCTGATTTTTGTTATACTTTCTTTTGCTAGCTTTGAGGTTGGTTTTCTCTTTTTTTTTCTACTTCCTCTAGATATGATGTCAGGTTGTTAATTTGAGATTTTTTTCACTTTTTTATTTTTATTTTAAGTTCTGGAGTACATTTGCAGGATGTGCAGTTTTTCTATGTAGGTAAATATGTGTCATGGTGATTTGTTGCAACTATCAACCCATCACTTAGGTGTTAAACCCCATATGCATTAGCTGTTTATCCTAATACTCTCCCTCCCCCCAACCACACAACAGGCCCCAGTGTGGGTTGTTCCCCTCTGTGTGTCCATGTGTTCTCATTGTTCAGCTCCTACTTATAAATGAGAAGATGTAGTATTTGGTTTTCTGTTCCTGTGTTAGTGTACTGTAAATAATGGCTTTTAGCTTTATCCATGTCCCTGCAAACAAACTAATCTTATTTTTTATGACTGTATAGTATTCCATGATGTATATATACAACATTTTCTTTATCTAGTCTATGATTTATGGACATTTGGGTTGATTTTTTGTCTATGCTATTGTGTTTAGTGCTGCAATGAACATAAATATGCATGTATGCTTGTAATAGAATGATTTATATTTCTTTGGTTATATACCCAACAATGGGACTGTTGGGTCAAATGGCATTTCTGGTTCCAGGTTTTTAAAGGAATTGTCACACTGTATTCCACAAGGCTGAACTAATTTACATTCCCACCAATAGTGTGAAAGCATTCCTATTTCTCCACAACCTCACCAGCATCTGTTGCTTCTTGACTTTTTCATAATCACTACTCTGGTGTGAGATGATATCTCATTGTGACTTTGATTTGTATTTTTGTAATGATCAGTGATGTTGAGCATTTTTTCATGTTTGTTGGCTGCATTGATATCTTCTTTCGAGAAGTGTCTATTTGTGTTCTTTGTGCTCTTTTTAATGTGTTTTTTTGCTTTTTTTCTTGTGAAGTTTCTTGTAAAGTTTTTTTTTTTTTTTTTTTTCTTGTTTAAGTTTCTTGTAGATTCTGGATATTAAACCTTTCTCAGATGGATAGATTGCTAAAGTTTTCTCCCACTCTGTAGGTTGCCTGTTTTCTCTGATGATAGTTTCTTTAACTGTGCAGAAGTTTATTAGTTTAATTAGATCCCATTTGTCAATTTTTACTTTTGTTGCAATAGTTTTTGGTGATTTCATAATTTTGCCTAGATTTTCTTCTAGAGTTTTTATAGTTTTGGGGTTTACACTTAAGTCTTTGATTCATCTTGAGTTAACTTTTGTGGAAGATATAAGGAAGGCGTACAGTTTCAATTTTCTGCATATGAATAGCCAGTTTACCTAGCACCATTTATTCAATAGAGAATCCTTTCCCCATTGCCTGTTTTTGTTAAGTGTGTCAAAGATCAGATGGTTGTAGATGTGCAGTCTGATATCTGATTTCTCTATTCTGTCCTGTTGGATGCAAAGAGGAACTGATATCATTTTGTCTGAAACTATTCCAAAGAATTGAAAAGGAGGAACTACTTCCTAACTCATTTTATGAGATCAGAATCATCTTGATACACAAATCTGGTAGAGATATGACAAAAAAAGAAAGAGAGAACTTCAGACCAATATCCCTGAACATTGTTGCAAAAAGTTTCAGTAAAATTCTGAGAAACTGAATGCAGTAGCACATCAAAAAGTTTATCCACTACCATCAAGTTGGCTTCATCCAAGGCTGGTTCCACATATAAAAATCAATTAATGTAATTCATCACAAAAATAGATCTAAAGACAAAAATTTCATGTTTATTTTAATAGACACAGAAAAGGTCTTCAATAAAATTCAACATCCCTTCATGTTAAAAACTCTCAATAAACTAGGTATTGAAGGAATGTACCTCAAAATAATAAGACCCATTTTGACAACCAACCAACCAATATCATACTGGTTCATTTAATGAATGAGAAAAAGCTAGAAGCATTCCCCTTGAAAATTGGCAGAAGGTAAATATGCCCTCTTTCACCACTCCTATTCAACATAATGTTGGAAGTTCTGGCTAGGCCAATCAGGCTAGAAAAAGAAAGAGTATTCCAATAAGAAGAGAGGCAGTCAAATTGACTTTGCAGATGGCATGTTTCCATATCTAGAAAACCCCATCCTTTCAGCCTAAAAGCATCTTAAACTTACAAGAAACTTCATCTAAGTCTCAATGATTTCACAAAATTAATGTGCAAAAGTTACAAGCATTCCTATACTCCAACAACAGGCAAGCAGAGAGCCAAATTATGAATGAAATCCCATTCACAGTCGCTGTAAAGAGAATAAAATACCTGAGAATATAGCTAACAAAGGAAATGAAGAACCTTTTTGAAGAGAACTACAAACCACTGCTCAAATAAATCAGAGAGGACAGAAACAAATGGAAAAACATTCCATGCTAATAGGTAGGAAGAATCAACATTGTGAAAATGGCCATATTGCTGAAAGTAGTTTGTAGATTCAAACGGTATGCCTATTAAAGGATGACTGACATTTTTCACAGAATTAGAAGAAGCTATTTTAAAATTCACATGAAACCAAAAAGTTTGTATAGTCAAGACAATCCTAAGCATAAAGAACAAAGCTGGAGGCATCACACTACTCAACTTCAAACTATACTACAGTGCTATAGTAACCAAAACAGCATAGTACTGGTACAAAAACAGACACATAGACTGATTTTTCTAACTTCTTGATGTAGGAATTTAGCACTAAAAGTGTCTCTGAATACTGCTTTAGCTGTGTGCCAGAGATTCTGGTATGTTGTATCTTTGGTTTCTTTAGTTTGAAATAATTTATTGATTTCTGACTTTATTGTTACAGTAAAGTTATTTAGGAGGTGTCTGTTTTATTTCCATATAATGTATGGTCTTGAGAACTCTTTGTATCATTGATTTCTATTTTTGTTGTGCTATGATCTGAGGATGTGGTTGGTGTGATTTAGGCTTTTATAAATTTTTGAATATTGTTTTATGGCTGATTGTGTGGTCAATTTTAAGTTATGTACTGTGTCCAGATAAGAATGTATATTTTATTGTTGGGTGAAGTGTTCTGTATGTGTTAGGTCCATATGATCAAGTTTCTAGTTCAGGTTCTAAATATCTTTGTCAGTTTTCTGCATTGATGGTCTGTCTAATACTGTAAGTGGGGTGTTGAAATCTCTTACTATTATTGTGTCGTTATCTAAGTCTCTTTGTATATCTCTAAGAACTTGTTTTATAAATCTGAGTTCTCCAGTGTTCTGTTCATATATATAATATAATTACGTATTCTTGCTGAATTGAACCCATTATGATAAAGTAATACCTTTCCTGGTCTTTTTTTTTTTTTTTAATCACTGTTGGTATAAAATGTGTTTTGCATTTTGTCTAGAATTAAAATAACAATCCCTGCTTTCTTGTGTTTTTCATTTACTTGGTAAATGTTTCCCAATTTCTTTACTTTGAACCTATAGATGTCTTTGCATTTCAGATGCATCTCTTGAAAACAGCAGACAGTTTTGTCTTTCTTCTTTTCCAACTTGCCACTCTGAGCCTTTAAAATGGGACATCTGGCTCATTTCCGTTCAAAGTTAATATTGATATGTGCAGATTTGATCCCATCATTGTGTTCTTAGCTGATTGCTAATGCAGATTAAATTTTGTCGTCACTTTATAGTGTCAATGGTCTATGTACTAAAGCGTGTTTTTTTGGTGCCTGGTAACTGTCTTTCATTTCTATGTTTAGCACTGCCTTAAGGACTCCTTAAGATATGTTTGGCAGAAATAAACTATCTTAGCATTTGCTTATTTCTCCGTCATGTAGGAAGCTTGTTTCTACTGCATGTATGAAGCTTAGTTTGGCTAGATATAAAATTACTAGCTGGAATTATTTTTTTTTAAGAATGCTGAATGTAGGTCCCGAAAATTCTGGCTTATAGGGGTTCTACTGAAAGTTTCACTGGTAGTCTGATGGGTTTCCCATTTTGGTTGACCTTCTCCTTCTCACTACCTGTCTTTAATATTTTTTCTTTCACATCGTCCTTGGAGAAAATGATGACTGCATGTCTCCGTGATTCTCATCATGTATAGAATCTCAAAGGAGTTCTCTGCATTTTCTGAATTTAAATATTAACCTTTTTAGTGGTGTTGAAGAAATATAATGGACAATATCCTCCAATACATTTTTCAAGTTGTTTGCACTCTGTCCGTCTCTTTTAGAAATGCCAATTGATCATAAGCTCAGTGTCTTTACATAATGTCATATTTCTCAGAGGTTATGTTCATTTGCTTTTATTCTTTCTTTATGTCAGACTAAACTGATTAATAAAAAACAGTCTTTGAGCTCTGATAGTCTTTCTTCAGCTTGGTCTATTCTGCTGTTATACTTCTAATTGTATTATAAAACTATATCATCATTATAAAATTCAATTATAAAATCTCTATTAGATCAGCTTGATTCTTTCATAAAATAATTATTTTATCTTTCATCTATTTATTGGATTCCTTGGATTGGGTTTTGACTTTCTCTTGAATCTAGCGATCTTCATTCCTATCAAGATTTTGAATTCTGTGTCTGTCATTTCAGCTGTTTCAGACTGGTTAAGAAACATTTCTGGAAATCTAGTGTGGTTGGTGGTGAGAGGAAACTTTGAATTTTTGAGTTGCCAGAGTTTCTACACTGGTTCTTTCCCATCTGTGTGGGCTGGCATTCCTTTCATCTTTGAAGTGCTATCCTTTGGATTGGTTTCTCTACTTCTATATTCTTTTATGCCCTTAAGGATTTGACTGTGGAATAAGGCAAGTTCAGTCGACTGGTTTCACTTTTGGAAAATTTCAGGGGCCAAGGCTCAGCTCAGCACTCTTGGGCTGCATGCTCTAAACTTTGGGGCCTGGGTCCGTGGCTTTGTTCTCTGGCTCCTTGATGCTACATACTTGCTTTGTTATCTGGCTCCATGATGTTACATAGTTACTGAACTGGAGGAGCTGAGGTGTTTCAACTGGCCACAATTCTCCAGTGGGGCATGCCCAGTGAAGCACTTCACTGAAGTGGGGCAACAATGTCTGCACTCCCACATGGATGCTGGCAGCAACAGCATGGTACATCAGGTCAGTGGGGATGAGGTGCTGATAGGAGCAGAGTGCATGTGTGTACCAGTGGGGGCAAAGCAATGAATTCCATTTTCACATGTGTGTTGGCAAAGCTCTGGGGAGAGGTTGCAGTGGAGGGGGTGCTGCAGGTAGGTAGGTGCATATCAATGTAGTACCATCTGCTGGGGCTGTTCAACAGTTAGGCACAGTGTGCTGGCAAAGGAGCACTATGGCAGCAGCCACTGGGAAGTACCTCACTTGGACATCTGAAGTGGGTGTGACCAGGTAGGAACCCTGGGGGAGACCAACAGGCAAAGAGGTGCTCAGATCAGATGCCATCCTATGGGTTAGATTGCCCTGCTGTACCTAGGTCTGACCATCAATAAAGCCCAGAGCCACCTAGAGTAATATGGCAAGCCTTGGGGGATGGGCATCCCTGGCCATGCTCCAATATAGCCATACCCCCACCAAACACTTTGCGCTTTGCACAGGCTTGAGTGAAGTCCCTGCCACCTTCCCAAACAGCTCTCCTTGCCAACTCAAATGTCTTTAATGGTTGTGAGTTTCCAACATCTAGGCTTCCAGAGGTCTATGGTGAGAGTGGGCCACTCCTCACCTAACTAACTCACTCCTTCCTCAGGAGTTGCTGGGTGCCATGAATGAGTCCTGGTGCCCAGCAGCCCTGTTCAGGGTTCCCAGCTTCCTCCTCCTTCAGCTCAGGGTCTGCATCCTCCCTTCATCCACTATAAATTCCTTTCTTCTAAAGACCTGCTTGGAGTATGCCAATCTTCCTGAAGTCTGGTCTCTCCATGGGAGCTGCTCTTCCTGATTGTGTCTAATCAGCCATCTTGATTCCTTCTCAGTTATTATTTTCTTAAATAGATTTTTTTTATCCTTTCATTTTCTCTTCACCATCTGGGACACCAAAAATGCAAAAGTTTGGTTGCTTTATGGAATCCCATATGCCATGTACATTTTGTTCCTTCTTTTTCAATTTTTCAAATTCATTTTTATATGACTAGATTATTTCAAAAGACCTGGCTTCAAGTTCTGAAATTCTCTCTTCATCTTGATCTAATGTATTTTGAAGATTTTGAAAACATTTTGTATTTTATTTAATGAATTCTTTAATTCTAGAATTTCTGAGGGTTTTGTTGTTGTTTGATTTTATGATATCTTTTTGATAAATTTCTCATTTAAACCTTGAATTATTTTTATTACGTATTTATATTGTTTTCTGTATTCTCTTGTATCTCACCCGGCTTCATTAATATCCTATTTTAATTTTTCCTGAGATTTTACATATTACTTTCTAACTGGAATCTCTTGCTGGATAATTATTCTGTCTCTGTGGAGGTGTCATATTTTCTTGCTTCTTCATATTTCTTGGTTCTTACAATGATATCCATACATCTGACATAAGAGTCATTTCTTCCAGTTATTTGAATTTGCTTTCATGGGGAGGACTTTTTCCTGAATAGGTAACTATGACGTTAGTTGAGTAGGGCTCTTTGGTTTTGATTTTGGGTGCATTTAGTAGTGTGGTCTCCATACAACTTCTTCAGCTTTAAATGACAGTGGTGTCTGCAATTTGCTTAGTGGCTTAGGTTGCATTTGTTGGTATATGCTGCAGTTAGGTTTTGCTGGGGACAGAATGCCTGGTTAGCCTGTCCTCAAACCTCACTGGTGGCAGCAATGAGCTGAGTGTGCCTGTCCTTAGCCACTAGGACAGTGTGTGCTGGCATCAGTATTAATGAATCGAGGCAGACCAATTTTTGTGCCTCCAAGTAACTTACTTGATAGGGGCAGTGGGTGGCCAGGTGAGCAGGCAGGTTCTCAAGACTCTGGGCAGTAGATATGGTATGTGCAATGGCAGTAGCAGTGATAAAACTTAGCTCTGGGTCCCAAGTGGTTCATGCTGTTGTTAGTAGTGGCCATGATAGTTTGAGTGGGCCAGTCCCTGGGCCTACAAATAGCATGTCGGTATGGTTGCCAGCTGTGGTGGTAATGACAGGTTGGGTGGACCTGTCTTCAGGCCCCTAGGAGAAGTGCTCAGCTGCCAAGAATGGTAGACTAGGTTTAGTGAACCCCAGACCCTAGAGCAGAGTTCTCAGGCACAAAGAGGTGGAGCCAAGAGAGGCAGACTTGTTATCAGGCCCCTGATGGTGCCTGCAGAGACTGGCTTTGCTAGGCAGGGATGGGTTGATCTCCAGGCCAAGACAGAATGCTTAGGTCAGGGTGGTAGTGACTGTACTATACAGCCTTGCTACTGGAGAGGCCAGGATTGCTTTCAATGAAAGAAGCCTAATGAAGGATGCTGGCAAGCATCTGCTTCACTTGCACTTCATCCCAAGCAACAGCAGCCTGCAGTGGCAGCTGCTGGAAGGAGGGGAATTTATCTTTGGGGTGCAGTGCCTGAAAATACATAGTGGCTTCACTACTGGGGATAATGGGGTCTTTGCCAGTGGCTTGTGCTTCAGCCGTGGTGGCAACAGCCAATTGTGGTGGTGGCTGAGGGTGGACAATATCAATGGGCCTCTAGAGATGTGGAGGTGCAGGGACTGTTAGGCTCCCTGTCAGGATGCAGACTGGTGGGGTCAGGATTCTTAAAATGACATCATGCTATAGTTGCTTAAGGCTCAGTGGGACCCGATGTGATCTTGATCCTTGAAGCAATGCCTTTGTAGTTTCTAGGCAACTTTCTATGCTATTCTTAGGCTCATGAGGGTCTAGGGACTTTCCTGTGGCTAAGATATAGGAGTCTACAGTAGGAATGCAGACCACTGGGGTCACTCACTTATTCTTTTCTGTATTGGGAAACCTCTCTAGGGTCCCCACCAATCCTGGCCAACCAGGCTTTCTCACTTTCCCTTTCTTTCCTTGCTTTGGGCATTTCCTGTCACTTTTATGTTGAATGAATAATAAATTTCTTTAAAACAAAACAACTTGTAAGAGTTCTCTGAACCGATGAGAGGATCACTAAATATGTTATGTGGAGACACATATCCTAGATATACTAGAAAAATTGCTACTAATTATATATATATGATATAAATACTGAAATAAGGAGGGGGTGAAGAGAGAATTTGGCATGTGTATCTACTCATTCTATATGAGCAGCACTGATATTGAACTATGATTGTCTTCATCGTGGGAGAGCATATAAACAAAAGTCATGATATTGTCTGACTTCTCAGATGTGACTGAACTACACCATTTTTTCTCTAGTAAAGTATATAAATTGCCTAGAAATTAACATCATTTTATCTGCTGGTACAAGTATGTCTGTGGAATTGCCTCCTTACTGCTCAATCCTGGAAAATTCCTGCTCATTCCTTAGAACTCAGTTCAAATCTTACCTTCACTATCTCCCTGTACTGTGCCCTTAAAAATGTTGTACTTCTTAGAATTAGAGAAATATTATCATATGGGGCTGAATTTTCCATGACATATTTGTCTCTCCTTCTTAATAGTCCTCTGTGACAACAAACTATTTGTCTTATACTCCAGTGGTAATAGTAATATAGAAAAAAAGTTGGAGTCAGATTTTGACAACATTTTTGCTAACTCAGAACATGGGAAATTAACTTAGACTCTCTGAACTTGAATTTACTCACATATAAGTGAAGTTTGATTGTACATACCTTATGGGGTAATTATGAGGCTCAGACGTGATTTATGTGATCTGTCCAGGGCAACGCAGGTGCGTAGTTGGCATTTAAGTAACAAAAGTCACAGTAGTATGTAGGATGAAAGTGATGCAATAGTGTATTTCACTACTTACCATGTACCTGGCACACAAAACATGTCTGTTACATTTACACGTGAACTCTGTATGTTGAATACTTAACTGAAACAAATGAAGTTGAGGATTACTTCTGCCATAACACACTTCAGTCTTTGATTAAAGATTTTTGATACTGAAGAAATCAATCTATTACCAACAGTTTATTTTCTTCCAACACACAACAGCAAATATTCTGAATCCTCTCACATTTCTTGTCAGTTTCCTTTTATTCTATTCATAAAATGCTGGTCAATAAACACAACTTGTTTGAAAAATGCCAGACATATACTGGGCTATATAACTAAAACCTATTAAATAATTTACCCAAATTTCAAACTTTATCTAATAGCATATGCCTCTATTTCTTTCAATAAAAACTTAGTCATATTTATGGGGTCTAAAAATGTTGTCCAGTCAATAAAAAAATAATATTAGAGCAACAAAAAGGTCATTGGATTAAGGATAAGGGGGTGAAATGGGGTGTGGGGGCAATTTTTGATTAAAGGAAGACTTATGTATTTGTTTTTTCTAGTACCAATATGTTTAGTTTCAAAATAGAAGCTATACTGAAATTATGTAATGCAAGGAAACTTTTATACCTGAAATAGAGTTCTCCATCTGCCTCACTCCATATTGCTTTTTCTCAAGAGATCAAATCTCGTAGACAAATCAGATTCTCTACTATCTGCTAGGTATACTTATAGTAGACATAATATAAAGGTAAGCAACGAGGCAGCTGACTAAGCCAGTTATTTTTAACGACAAAATAGCCATTGGACATTTCCAAGACCATGGTGTTATTTGGAGTTTTAACCTAACTTGAAATCAATTCCCGTGTAGTGAAGTGAAACTAGTAATGTCCAGGAGCCCAGCTTGCAGAAAAGTTGGCATTTGAAAATGAAAATATATTACAATGCTAGCATCTTTCTAACCACTCCTCCCACAAATTATTCACTTAGACAGCTTGTGAATTGGATTTGCAACTAGTGTTATGTCATACACAGTACAAAAGAGTGAATGCTTGGTGGACTTTAATCTGTTAATTATATAACACGCTATGTCAGATTTCACATAATGCTCTATTGCCTGGGATTTCTGTTGTTAAGCTTTAACAAATATTAACTATGTGCTTCTTCTACATGTTTATAAAACTCTAAAAGAGTAAAATTTCTTGGATATTCTTAGACATCAAGATTATGCCTGTCCAATAGATGGTATTTTAGATATGACTTAGGAGATCATTGAAGTTAGAGGACTCTGTTCATGACACTTTTAAGTTTGGATCACCTATCTGTTGAAGTACTGTGAATAAAGGTTAATTTTAATGACTGAGCAGTAAAGTAGAAGTTTCTTTCACCTCTTTTTTTTCTTTAATTTTTAGTTAATGTGATGTGAATACAGTAGATAATTAGAAAAGTCTCAAAATACATTCTAAAGTCATAATTTTTTGCTTTTCTTAATTACTTTTGAACACTTTTTTTGTTAAACAAATACCCCAAAATGATGATTAAATAAAGCTAGTAGTCAGCTACTGCCAGCCATAAATCAACATTCTCCTTGGCACAATGAGTTTTCATTTATCTCTGGAATGCAGCACTTAAGGGTTGATGTGTTCTAACCGTACTTTTAAGGACAGATTTTCATGTGAATACAAGCACTGGCATTTAAACAAAGAAAATCATTAATCTGAATCTAAACTTTATGTTAACTATTTCACGATTTTGTCCTTCCGTTTGCCTGTCTTTTTTCTTTTCTATTCTCAAGGTCATTTTCTGCCATTTCCAAAGGCATTTTGAATTTTACCTAGTTTTTGGTTGCCTGTTAGATGAAGGGCTAAATGATTATATTGCAGTAAGAAAATGAAAGTTAGATGAACCTTGACATACCACTCAGGGTATAATTCATATCACCGGGGTTTATCCACTTTAGGAACTAAACAGTTAACCTAATCATCTCATTTTATTGCTAATTTAGAAAAGCTTTCCTCGCTCTAAGTACACTCTCACTTTTCTGAATTCACTGCTCATGACCTGAGCCTTTTATCCACTGCACTATTACCAACAGCTAATCCCTCTCACTTATTGATAATTGGACAAAACTGAACAACATGCCAACTCCTGAACACGGCATACCACTTAGGGTTCTATTCAGTTATTCCCGAAAAACCACATTGGTTTCCAAGTTTGGTTCTATTGTGGCATATCAATGGGAAACAAGTGAGAGATTTTCTCATTGCTTAGGAATTCCGCCAATTCTAACCTGCTCATTGAACAATCTTTCTAAGGAATAACATTTACAGTTTATAAGTTCACAGATCTTCCTTTTCTTACAGTTCAGTGAATAGTCTGCAATTCTTGTTTACTGAAATAATTACCTAATGCATATATTTAAACTATAATTATACAATAAGTATCTCTTCCACAACTTAGTTTATTTTGTCGATCCAATGCAAATTCAAACGAGAGATGCCCCAGTGTCTGGGGCTCATGCAGATTTATCACAGGATTAAGCCACAGGCACTACTTTCTATTTACTTAATTAGTTCTTGAAATTATAGAAGCCTATGATTTGATGCTAGATAGAAATCAACGCAGTACTTTCTTAAGGGGATATTCCATCAAATTGTGAAACTGCATTATATCATACATCAGGTGTAGGAAACCGTTTCTGTCTTTAAATTTAATAAACATATTTAATGGCATCTGCTTGCATGAAACAAGCCTTTGGGGCATGCGTTAGGAAGCAAGGACAAAGACTTTGGCAACTGAATTATTATAGAATGAAATTAAAAGCTTACGACAGGGTAGCATTCAGAGATGCTCACAAAGAGGGTACAATGCAGTTCACACATTCATGGCTTGAATTTATGCCCTTTCCAATTCAATGGGACAGTGCTGGCTGCTTTTCACTACCTTCACACAGCCACAGGAAAATGAGAGCCCGGGAAGGGGCACACATGGCTTCTCTGCACTGGTTCTCCCTGGAACCCTCTTTTCAATTTTTCCCCCTAATGCGACCATGTTTTCTCACAGCCTTTAACATGCTTCACATGTTGATTTCCCTAGAAGTTTGATATTAAAACACAGATGGGATGCCATGAATTTTATTAAATTTGAGTGCTTATGTTTAGAGGAATTGGGAAAGTGGCCAATGCATGGATTAAATGACACTCAGAGTTAGAAAATTGGCCATTTAAGGAAGTTAAGTGACTCAAGGCACAGGAAGAAAAAAAAATGAAATGCAAAAAATGTTTAAAAATGACAAGCATGTGAGGAAATCCGCAGTATTGATGTCTATATTGCCCCTTTGGAAGAATTTGTAAATACCTTTCCAAAGTGTTTTATTTTATGAGTTACCAAAAATTAAATTTAACTTAGATGCATACAATTGTGTTTTTTCAGATTGTTTACACCTTTCATTTGAGAGTTGCCTTATGAACTAACTTATCGGCTCTGATGCTAATTGATTAATTCATTCACTCACTTACTCATGCACCAAATACAATTTGCCCCCTGCTCTGGATCAAGCACAAGAGAAATAAGGTCTTCCTATGGAAAACATTAATGTTCATAAGATGTGGCAAAGCCATGGCATGTTTCCATCAAGGAGAGCTTGTACTGGTGACAGAATGGGAGCTGTTTGAAAAAGACTGACATTCCATCTACATGTCAGAGACTTCACCAGGAAGAAGGCCCAGAGCATTAGGGTCTCTGGAATTCTTCTTCTGATTCCTTCAGGGAAACAAGTCCTAATGTCTACAGCATCCATCATAGGTAATACATTAATTTCTTGCTTATTCCTTCAGATGGTAGTAGTGATGAGCCTTGTAAGAATTAAGAATATGACCTCTCAAATTATTTTCTGTGTTTCAGGATTTAGAATAAGAACCCCACTTGAAGGTCATATGTATGCTTCTATATGCCAGCTGTCCATATAGGGCTTTATAACTTGATTATGGGGGGGGGGGGTGGCGGGAAAGCCAGAGAAAATTTTTTGAAGTGAGTATAATGGTGTTTTAATTTTGGTTATTTGGTTTGTTTATTAGAAATCATTAAACTACATTGATTTTTAGTGTGGCTATTTTGCTTGTTATTTTCTGATTCCTCCCTCTCTCAAGTCCGTTCCAGGAGAGGTCTGCCCATAGGAGGCACCAGTGGAGGACTGGAGCTTTGGAGGATAGAGAGGATTGGAGTCACTTCCCCCCAGCATGGGCCTGAGGTGTGGCTGTGTTAGGGGTAGTCTATTTCCACCTCTGCACTGCCTCCTGCAGCATTAGCCTGTAACTCTTTCTGTCTTCTCTAGGCTGAGGGATGATAACAGACCGTGAGTAAAGTTTGAGTTCATCATGGGTTCTCTCAACTCCAGCTATAAACTCTCCTCACTACAGCTGCTTGTATTGAGCCCTGTTGACATCTGGACCCTGCTGATTTCAGTAAACAGCCGCAGAATATTAAATACATACTGATGCTTCTGATAATTTTGTGTCACTTAACAGTTTTCTATTATGTAGGAGAAAGTGTACTTTAGTTAGGTTTGGAGAACAGACTTCCAAGCTATACCAAAGTATTGTATGATTTTTCTAAATACAAATTTTGAAGAAACCAATATTTATCATGGTATGACATTAATTACAGAGGAAAATATTTTCATTTCCTACTCCATGTAGAATAATTTTTAAAAAATTAATAGTAGGGATGAAAACAAAGATATGTGTGCTACATCTGAATATATACCTCAGAAGATGGAAAATAATCATTTGTTTATAGATATTACCATTAAGATAATAACAAATTTGAGAAGGGCATTACACAAATGTGGTTCCTTTTAAAATATATATGTCCTTCCTATTTACTCCATTAAACAAATACCGTGGCCAACACAAAGCTAATTTCTAAGAATTATGAAAAATGCCCACTGCTCACATTTTTGGTTGGAGCTTCTAGTTTGAGAGTTACATAGCATAAAATATCTGAAAGTTTGCATTTTTGTGTCTGACTTAATTTATCCCAATAAAATAACATTGTTGCAAGGCCTGGATTAAGGTTCTGTGTAGAATCCCAGAGAAATCTGCAGTTTGCTTTATATTGTCATTTTAGTATTCTCTGTACTCATAGTATCAATTTTTTTTTTCAACTTGCTTTGGATTCATGGAGTCAGCAATGAGCTTTAACTTTAAACATTTTTTTTACCCATTTACATATAAAGCAACTACTATTATCACTAGGCAGTAGCTGAAATAAACATAAATAACAAGTCATGAAGTCTTAAAATACAAGTGCTGTATCTCTTTTATTACTGAGTGCAAGCAATATTATATGGAATATTTGTAAGTTCATTTGGAGTAGCATTTTCACCAAACGTCCAGAAACCTGTAAGTGAAGCTGGGGACAACGCATCCCAAAAAATTATTTTTAGTAGTTCCCAAGCTGGTAAAAAGAAAATCAGACCCCCCCCCCAAAAAAAAAGGCAATTTACAAATCTCAGAATTAGGAAAAAACATTTATCATAATTACAGTTTTTAGTTTTCTTTCTTAACAATAGTGATCAAAGATGAGACAAGAAACTTCATAATTAAAGAACATTTATATCGAACCTGTTTAGTGTATTTGTTTAAAACTGACGCTGACTGTTCGAAAGGTATGGGTGAGTATACTCCAGAAGAAACTTGGGGTGACCGATAGCTTTGCTTTTGAATAAAGAAAGAGGTATACATAGTACACCTACAAATGGATGGAACTCCGGCTAGGGCCCAGGTATGGATAAAGTGAGACCTCCCCACACACTCGCTCAGCATGGCTGAGTTGCCATAATAAATCCCAGTTAACCCTGAAGCCAGGGCCAAACCAGCTTGAAAAAAGGGTCAGGAAAACAGAAGTGAAAGTGTTAAAGAAGTAATACTATTTAAATGGGGTTGCAGAACTCCTATTAAAAATGGCAGTACTATAAATGTTCTAGTATTGTCAGGAATGTTCTGTTGGATGACACTATGCTGTGATTTGTACACACAGCCGACCAGAGTTGATGGGTGAATGAAATGATCCATAACCCTCTCTGACACATTTAGAGCAGTTCAGCTGCACACAGAGAACAGTCCATCATTTGCACCCTTCTGTGAAAGCTGGCTTTACCAAGTGTTTCAATGAAATATGTGCAACTTCCCATTTAAATTAGTACCACATGAACCATGAAGAGCACCACAGGTATCTGTTGTAGTACCAGCCTAATGTAAAAGTGGCCTGTCTTGTAATGCTCTAACAGGAAAGACATACAACCATTCATCTGTAACATATTAAAACCAGAAGAAATAAATTACTCTATAGATGAAGAATTATTGCTTGTGAAGAAAATGTGCAAAGGTAGTCCTAAAAAGCAGCTTTTACTAAAAAATTATCGCAACAGCATTTGAATTCTTAATGCATATTAAACTGAGAACTTGTAACCATAAATCATCATTTTTTAAATGGAGGAAGTCTGGTTAAAACTTTTAGCAGAGATTTGTTTCACTTTTTCACCAGTTTTAGCCTTGGCATTGATAAGAAACTGCCTCAGTCAATCATTGCTCCTATGCCATGAGCAGTGAATCAGAGAGATTATAGCAACGACAAGCAACAAAAAGAGCAAGTGTGTGTTAGGTTTCTTTCTTAATGTTTATTTCATAACATGACATAATCTAAGTGAGGTTAACTACAATGTATCAACAAAGCCAGATCTCTCCGTGTTATGAAAAAGAGTGTTGCTCAAGTAACATCATAACGAATGAATACTCATCTTTGCTTAAATATGTGTGATTTAGGTGCAAAGACTTAGAGAGAACTATAAAAACCACCCCAGTGTACACGGTATTCATTTCAAAGAAACAAAAATGGTTGCAATTCAGTCAAACTACTTTCCCAGTAACTTTAAATGCTCATACAATAAAAAAATAGTAACAAAAAACACTTACTGGGTTATGGCAATAGATTAGGTACTTTGCTCAATGTTGTACACACATGATCTTATGTAATCCTCACAACAGTGCTATAAAGTAATGATTTTACTATCAACATTTTTCAGTGTAAAAAATCAGCTGCAAAGAAGTGAGGCAACAGGTCCCAAACCAGCCAGGTGAATCCTAAAATCAGAACTGGACACACAGCCCTGTGAGTTCCAGAGTGCATTCATGAAAATGTTCTTATGTGACTCTCACCACAAACTCGCGAGGGAGATTGGGTGGTTACCATCGTTTCATTTTATACATGGAAAAACCTAATTTCAGAGGCGTTAAGTGGCCCGCCCACATTCCGAACAAGAATATGACAGAGTGAAAAAGTTAAGACCCAAGGCTGGAGCTTTACCACAGTGTGGCAGGACTCCTCCTGGGGTAAGAGGTGTACACTCAACCCCAAGTGAGTTCTCACTCCATTCTCCTGCTCAGAGCAAATTCACCCATTTCACTTTAAAATAGCAAAGGATGTATGCAGAAATATTTTTAAAGGGATTTAATTATGTGGCTCAGTAGATTTCAACATAGTTCCTGCAAAAGAAAAATAAAAATCTATTATATCTATAAAGAATCTGTTTCTCTAGTTAAAAAAAAAAAAAAAAAATCAGGCTGTGGAACAACCATAACATAAAGAATAAGTAAGCTTTCCAGTAACAGGGAAAGTTGTTTCTTACCAACTATTTTAAGGCATCCTGATATTTTCACATTTGAGATAGGCCTTCGTATTCTAGCACTTTTTGCAGTGCTGTGGGTCATAACATATAAAAGTTAGGTGGAGTGTTGGGTAATTTGCGAGAGTTCATACAGTGGCCTTTGTAATGGCTATAAATTCAGGATGAAAAAATTTTCCCAATAAGGTTACCAACCAGAAAGGCACATAGTATATTCATACAACAATTTCAAATGTTGTTTCTCTGTAGTAGATTCACACTGCTCAAGTTAAAACTGAGCTGCTAAGGTGAAACTCATTGTGTATTTGCACGTTTGCTTTCTTCAAACACGCCACCTGAGATAGCATTCATAGCTCTGTGCAAACTTGCGTATTAAGGAAATGTAATTGTAAGCAGCAATTTATCAAAACTGCTTATTTTAAGCTGGATGTCACTTATTAAATAAGGTTCTGTCATGAGGTATCCAAAGAGGATTTCAAAAATTGTAAACTTTGAAAGGCATCTAAATAATCAAAATAATGGAAAAGGCATCTGTAACACTAATCATTTTTCAGAAGCTGCAAAATTAAGAGTTCCTTACAGTGGAGTAGAAACTGAAGGAATTTCTACTTTTTATATAAAACTTATTCAGTCCTCTCCAATGCAAAGTCTATTTAACACAAATGTACTGCAATATGATACAATAAATAGTGTAGCTGGTACAATTTGGCAACTATCTTATTTCTCAATCTAATGAGGTATAAGAATGTAGGAATGCCATGATCTAGCTATAAAGTCCAGGTACTTTAGGAATGAAAAAAAAAACAAAAAAAAATGAAGACTTACACTCCCGCTAGTTTCTTTCTGATTTTCTCTGTTTTCCCATGCCCTCTCCTACCAAGTACCTGCTGCTCTTACTTTCTCCCAAATCCCCTGTCCTGGGGTCTATTCATTATATGTGATTTTGTCTACTGTGTCATAACACTGTTTCCTATACTAATAATAAGTAAAATGCCTTTCTGAGTTCTGTGAACTGTTCCAACAAATTACCATACCTGAGGGGCATGGTGTGGAAACTCCCGACTTTTTAGCCAGTTGGTCATGAATCTCAGAGGTCCAGGACTTGGAAGAGGCAAGTAGGAGGCAGTCCTGTGGGACTAAGGGTTGAACCTGTGGGATCAGTACTAACTTCAGGCGGTCAGGGTCAGAATGGGACTGACCTGTAGGACACCAGGTTGATATCTGGAGAGTTGGAAAGCTGGTTGGTGTGAGAAGAAAGCCTCACATTTGGTGTCAGAAGAATTGTGAATACAAACAGCTCAGAGTCAAGATCCACTATTATATACATTAAACTTACTTAAAATCCTAATTGAGGTTTGACAGAGACAGCCACCCTTCTTTTAAACAAATTATTTAATTAACCAGAAGAGTATAGCATTTCCTGCTCATGCCAACTAATTGCTTCTCCTCTATACATTACCTCATTACTCTGTTTGTGTTAGGATAGCAATGACCAGCTTGATAGGCTGTTTTAAAAACACTGGTCTCCTCTGTTTCTAGGTTGTGCATTGCTTGAAGAGTGGATCATTTCATTTCCAGAGCTAGAACTAAGCCATACGTGGAGTTACACTGATTTGAATATCAATCTGAGCTCAATTGTGTGAACACATATGTATGCATCAGAAATGCACAAAGAGTGGTATTATGCATTTAAGATCTAACTCCCAGGCTTCTAACTGGGATGGGGAAAAGGAGGGCAATTATTAAAAGTATAACAAAATTTGACAAAAGTAAAAACGTTAATTATGTATTTATATGTAAAGGTCGTAATGTGACAGTTCTACATTGATAGGTTTTGCCCTTTCTCTGTATCTTTTGCTTTGGGTCTAGACACACCTGCAGCATCCCATTTTCTTCCCAGCTCCAATTACCATCACCAGCCAGTTACTACAAAATGATTGTCAAATGGTCTCTTAACCCTACGTTGGTTATTCACGTATTTCAGTTCCCTCCTGTTCCCTTCTCAATTACACTCCCCGCACCTCATTACCTTCCTAGATCTTCTCCCAGTGAGAGCCACTGAGAGCCACAGGACTCCTCAGTTTTCATTCCCTAAGTGTCTCTGCTCCTCTCTTTCTCAGATTAAATTTCTCGGCAATTCTAACTGAAGACTTACACTCCCGCTAGTTTCTTTCTGATTTTCCCTCTGGTTTCCCATGCCCTCTCCTACCAAGTACCTGCTACTCTTACTTTCTCCCAAATCCCCTGTCCTGGGGTCTATTCTTCATATGTGATTTTGTCTACCACGTCATAACACTGTTTCCTACAATGCGGTTGTAAGGCTGGTTGCCTCGCTGGGAGTTTGGATACGCCCATCTCCCTCCCCGCTTAAAAATCAGAATATGTCAATCATCCAGCCCCACCTTAGAAATCCCCTCTGTACTAGGATGCCAATCATCTAGCTCCGCCTTGGAAATCCCCTCTGCACTCGGCACTAACCCCACCCTTGGAAATCCCCTCTGTGCGCTCAGCTTAGCCCGCTCACCGGAAGTCCCACCTACCTACCAATAGCAGCTCACACCATCCACATCCTGTTTCTCCAAATCCAATCAAACACCTTCACTCCCTATAAAACCTCACTCCTGAGCAGAATCAGTGCGACTTCCCTGGCTCCTCTCCCTGGGACCGCAGAACCTTGCCCGGGAGCTAAATACATTGGAATTGCCATCTAATTTGATTGTGCTGGCCTCAGTTTCCTCGTTTTTAACTTGGCAATAAACCTTCAGAGAATAAACTTTACAGCGGTGTTTTAAATTCTTATTCATTCACCTCTTCTCCTGTCTTCTCTTACTTCTCTACAGAGCATTTTATTCTCAGCTCTTTCATTTTAACTCCATCATCCTCATTGATTAAAGCACTCTTTTTGTAACAGTTGACATATGCTTGCCCAAGAATTTCTTTACTTCTTGAAGATCCTATCTTTCCATTTGTCCAGTTTTAGTTATTTTATCCTGAACCTCTCTGGCTGTTAACTGACAACTTTCTTTGTCTTGTTGATGTCTTTTATCTGTTTGATTCTCCAAGTACCTCTTCTTCAGTCTACACATAGTCATTCACATGCATAGCTGAAGTAGTAGGTTAAAGTGCCATTTTTATTGGGTCTTAAATTTATCAAATCACTTTTGTCCCCAGGATTTTTTTTTAAAGCATGATGTATATTTTTTTGGTTTTGGGTGACAGGCAAACAGCTGCTATAGCTGATCTTGAATCTGTGTAAGAAAGTTGTAGCTCTTTTTTACCTGGGAAACTTGAGCTCTAAAAAAGATGAGGGTTTGAAAGAAAAAGGAATATCACAACTTGGGCATGGGAATATTTTAAACCCAAACCAATCACTCTGGTGATTACTTAATTTTTAATCATTATGTTTAACATAGAGATATGTTTGTGTATATGTATGCATGTATACAATTTTTTAATAAAATCAATTATTTTTTATACATTTTAAAGCTTCTGAAGCTTTTATTATCATAGTTTGCCTTGGCAGAGGTAGTGTCAATGGTGCCGGGAGAGACTTTACTCACCCTCTGCAAACTCTCCATTTGTCTGCCAATATTTGATATCCCATCTTCTGTCTTGTTTATTTTGTTTGTGGTAAATTATCATTTTGGCAATGTGCCCTGGAACCAGACTTCATTGATACAAAAAATGTGTCTGATCTGGCCAGCAGGAAAAAAAATACATGTATAATTCTTCATAACAATAATTCTGGGGGGAATTTGGTAAAGGGCTTGGTTAACATAATGAGATAGTCTTAACTCCAAAAGCAATGCATTTCAATAGTGTTTGCAGTTTCATCTCAAATTGTTTAAAAATTAAGAAAAAGCACTGTACTCACTCTCATCAAGTGACTTTTACTGAGAACCCAAATAATGCTCAGTTGAAGTGGGATTCAGTGTAAGCCTGTTTTGTCTGAAGAGACTGTAATTCTTATGTAGGAAATCCCATCTTCAGTAGTGGGTAGAATTATCTGAAGAATGTACCTAACACAGTGGTGTGTACTTGATGGGCACTCTACAAAATTTCATGAAGGAGGATAATTTAGAGTGGTCTTTTAAACTGGGGGTAAAGGGAAATATCGAGGGTTTTATGTATTTAAACAAAATGTTTCCAAATAGCAAAAGAAGCATACTTCGTTTGCTTAGATAAAGGAGGCAAGTTCTGTGGGTAGAGGGTTGGGTATTTGTCTTGAGAATTAAAAATTACAAAATACTTTTGGACACAACCGATTTTTTAAAAAATAAACACTTTTTTTTAAAAAAAAAAAAAAAGAAGGCAAGTTGGTCACAATTAATCGCATGTTTTTACAATTACCGTGTAGAAATTAGTAAAGTCAGCTATGGCACAGTAATTTAACCAATGAAATGTTTAGAAGTACCGGATCAACTCAGACCTTTCCGTCTACATCTCTACTGTATGTATTCAATATTGATATTTCAAACAATGTAAAATTTCTTTGTCGTTTCTGCTTTATTCTGTTGTATCTCTTTCAAAAAGAGAAAAAACTAATGTAAACATATACTGTATGAGTTTTGGGCCTAACGTTTAGGATAAAAACCAGATATGCGGAATTCTGTTTGCAATTTTGATAATAATTTCCTGAAAAATAATCCAAGTAAAAGGAAAATTGACTTGAGTATTGACATGTATAATACATTTATATCCCAACTTTTAAAATATCTATTTACAGTTCAACTCTACAACTATACCTATTTTTCTCTGACTCTATACAAGTTTTATATATTTATATAAATTATACATATAAATTATGTTTCCATGCATAATTTGATACTAACCAAATTTTACAATTCAAACATAAAATATTTCAAATGTAAATATTGGTATGGTTTTCCCTGATATTTGGATTTAAAATACTTTATAATAGTTGAGGTGTTATGACTTTCAAACTATACACTTGGGTGAGGATAATTACAGAAAGTTGAAATCCTAGTATAAATCAAGTAGGTCGGGGGGTGGTTGATCCTAAGAGCATTGAATAGAAAGAGGAAACAAACTCCAGTTTCAGAATTTAAGTTAGGTGATAGTGTAACACACACACAGTCAATACTCACAGGATGTTCTAATGAAAATCCTATGGAATAGGCTACATAGACTTATTTTTTTCTTTCCAAATTATCTCTGGAACTTAATTTACTAAAAGTCATACAAGTCCAGTGACAAATAAGCATTTCTGCTCTGTGTTATATAATTCAAGAAGCTGATAAAAATAAGTACATAGGACAAGACTCATGTAAGATGCAATTTGGAGATTACAAGTGAAATGAAGTCGAGATACACTAATCACAGATACTTTTGCTTCTTCCTAGGAATTATTTAACATGGTTTTCATCAGCATATTCTAATTCATGGATGAAAGAGAACACAAGAACAAAGCCAAGAAGAAAATTTTCTTGATCTCTGATTATTATCGAATATTAGTGAGCGCTCCTCTGTATAAGGCACTATATATAAGGACACTCTGGAAATGCATTTTTTAATTTCTATTGCAAATAGTATTTAGAGATATACATTTGAGATTATGGATATAGGATATATTTCAAATAAGCATTTCAGGTACATTGTATTTTCCATAAAGCAAGCAATGACCTAGTATTTAATAAAAATATAATTGGTAAAAATTATGTCCTAAGAATTTTAAAACTAACCATTTTCAAATTACTTAATTATTATTTTCTTTTAAGAATAGGGAGTTTCTGCTTTGAGTTTCCATTTTGAATTAGTGTCATTCATTTACTCTTTTGAAAAGCAGGTAGTCTGCTTGGCACTGGGAATATAGTACTGAGTAAGACAGATAAGATCCAGCCGTCATGGAACATACAGTCTAAAAGGGAATACAATCAACAAACAACTAGTTACATAATTACAGGCACTATGCAAAAATTATGATAAAAGCTATATAAGAAAAGTGCAATGTATGTCAAGATGCATTAGCAGGAAAACATGACTTCATTGGGGGATTTTACAGGGCTTCCCTGAAGGTGTCACAGTTAAGCTGAAATCTGAATGGTTACTAAGAATTAGCAGGGAAAATGATGAGACAAAATGATATCATTGGAGTCCATCATCAGAATTTCCAATTTTTTTTCTCTGTGGTTTAGAAAGTCTTTGAAGTGTTTAGCAAGAGAAGAGATAATTTCAGATTAAAAAAAAAAAATCATGATAATTACCATGCAGTGCATATAATGAATCGAATGACTGAGAATTACACTGCCAAATGTGGTAGTCTTATCTTGACATGAGGCTATTGAGTATAGGAAATGAGATGAGTATTAATTGAGATGAGCTTTATGTATAAAATATATATAGTATTTTAAATGCTTTGGAGGAAAGACATGTAAAACGTAAATTTCTACAGTGCTTACGTGCTATAATAGTTTGGATATATTGAGTTAAAACGTTATTAATGCAATTTATTTCACTTGTTTTCTTTATTTTTTAACATTACTATTAGACATTTAAAAGTACATGTGTGGAGTTTTCCGCTCTAAACAAAATGGCATACACGACATTTTTCCTGCTCCATTCTGTTAAGTACAGCTGTAAACTCTGAAAATAATACAAAAAGCAACCAAGTAGAGTTCTGAAGGAAGAAATGACAGGGGAACGAAATGAGGTACTCCAACACTGGAAGTACAATGTAGTGGCAGGGTATTACAGGGACCCCAGTCCTTTGAAGAAGATGACCCAGGCCCAACCTTTTCTGAACTCCAACCTACAAACATTAAGTGGCCCAGATAGGTTCATTTATCTCCACAACTGAGTGGAAGACCAGTGAACAAAACCAAGAAATCTAATCAGCTCTACCCAGGGGCATTCGTTGTGAGCCCTGTTTGCAATGAAAGAGCAAAGGAAGAGTTTTCCTTTCCCCCTGGGGCTGATATTTTCCTCCTCCACTAAGAGAAATTGGGTGGGCAGAAGACAGGCAACCCAGGCCACGAAGCTTCTTCCTCCACTCAGAAGCACCAGTTGCCTGCTGCTTCAGAGATGCTTCTGAGAAATCTCTGCCTTCTCAGGCAGCATCAGCAGGAACTGGTGAGTTCCTGAGCAGCAACAATTATACCTAACGACAAAAATAGTTTAAGAAGACTCCATAAACTAAACTTTCATCAGAACCACAACTTAGAAAAGTAGGCCAGTATTTGAGGAACTCATCAATGTGACTACTTTCTAGAAGAGACTTAAATGGTGCCCATAATCTCCTTAAGTAATAGCCAAAATGTCCAGAATACAACTGATAATCACCCATCATATAAAGAACTAGGAAAACTGCAATATTTGGCTGAGAACTACCAGCCTCTTCTTAATTGCTGACCATGAAAATCTCTTTTGTTTTCAAAGGTGTCCTTAGGTTTTAACTCCCCCACCCTGTTTGAAATGAGGCTTCTTAGCTTGCCTCTCCTGATGTGAAACTTCTATCCTGTAAGCAAGCTGGGATCAGGGCAATGAGGGGCCCAGTATGCTCATCCTTCCATGTGTGAGTAATCTCTGACCTGTTAATCTTCTGACCTGTTAGTGGTGACTAGGTGGAGGAAGGGAAACTTGTACTCACCAGGAATTTTGGCCTCTGCAACCTGGAGCAAGAGGAGTTGAGAAATAATACCAATATTTGGTATTACTGAAAACTACCAGCAATTAAGAGTTGGCTGGTAGGCAACCAACTGATACCAACACTGAGATGAATCAAATGCTGTGAACATCTAACAAGGATTGAAAGAAGCCATTATAGAAACATTTCAATGATCAATTATAAAGTTTCTTGAAACAAATAAAAACTTAGGAACTTGGGTTGGGTGCAGTGGCTCACGCCTATAATCCCAGCACTTTGGGAGGCCAAGGCAGGTGGATCACAAGGTCAAGAGATCGAGACCATCCTGGTCAACATAGTGAAACCCCATCTCTACTAAAATACAAAAAATCAGCTGGGCATGGTGGTGTGTGCCTGTAATCCCAGCTACTCAGGAGGCTGAGGCAGGAGAATTGCCTGAACCCAGGAGGTGGAGGTTGCGGTGAGCCAAGATTGTGCCATTGCACTCCAGCCTGGGTAACAAGAGAGAAACTCCGTCTCAAAAAAAAAAAAAAAAAGAAAGAAAAGAAAGAAACTTAGGAACGCTCAGCAAAGAATAGAAAATGTAGGTGTGGTATAAAGGAGCATCATGTGGAATCCTTGTAGTAATGTAGCTATTCTGTATCTTGACTATGGTGGCTACATAAACCATACTTGTGGTAAAATCACATAGAACTAACTCATGCAAAACACACAAACACATAAATGAGTAAAAATAAAATGACAAATCTGAATGAGATCGGTGGACTGTAGTGTAATGTAAATATTTTCATTGGGATAAGGTATTATACTTTTGCAGGATTTTACCACTAGAGAAAACTGAGTGCAGGATACATGGAATTGCAAATTAGTTGTTTTAAAGGAAAATATTTAGTATTATATATGTGGAACATTATATTTCCATTGGTCATTGCTGGTCTACCACAGCTAGCAGACAGGTTAATTACTTTAGCAGTGGCATAGGTTATACATGATGATGAAACGAACCAGAGAAATGGCATTGGTAGAGAAAAGACAGATTGAAAACTGACACAAGTCAATGCTAATAGAGAACTCTCTGAACAGAGCTGCAACATTGTGCTGCATCAGGGTCTTAAAATGAAAGGGTCTTCAAATGAAAAAATTAAATGAGTATAGAAACTCCTATTTCTACTCCTATTTCTTGTCTGGCATATAATAGATGTTGAATGGTTCATTTCTGAATGAAATGAATTAAAAATGAAATAATCCAAATTTATAGAGACAGCTTAGGAATGTAATCATTTGGAAGAAACATTCAGATGTTATTACAGAAAAGCTCTTCAAACGTAATTGTTTGGAAGAATTCTCAGCAATACATGCTGATTGTCGAGACAACACAGTGTGGAAACCAGAAACATCATGTCCCCATTTGGGAAAATAATATTTGTGTGTATGTGTCTCTCTGTGTGTAATTTGTATTTAAATTGACAAAATTGCAAGCACTTATTATTTATGCAATATCTTTTTGTACAAGGTTACTAATAGAACAATGTCACATTTTTAGACACTGGTATGTGAACCATAAAAAGAGAAAAAACTCAAACTATTCTCTCCTGTCCCGAATATTACTTTCTGCTTGCATCATCCTCTGTTAAGAAAGAGCAATGTAAAAATTCCACTTCTAGATCAGCATTAAATGCAGTGATAAGAGGAGGCTGATTGTTCCTTGAGGACAAGAAGCTAATCTGTAGGCTAGGTAGTTTACCAGAGACAGGAGACTGTGGAGCTGTTACACCATAAAAAACAGACATAATAGGCAAAAATTATTTTTTAAAAATCTCCAGAAATTTTTCTAAAAACATACAGCAGACTTTTAAAAAGCTTATCTGAGAAAATATACTAAATCTCTGCAAGAAAAACAAGAGTCTGTGCTGTGTGGGCAATGGTCCCCTCATTCTAACCTCTCCCTCTCAGGTCACCTTATGTAAAAGTTCAACTCTGGGAAGGTATATCCAAGGTGAGATTACCTGTCCCATTAATTTCCAGTCAACAGATACAGTATATTATCAGGAGAGTAGTCACCAGCATTTCTCAGCCTCTCTTGCTCCAAGTTGCAGAGGCTAAATTCCTGATGAGTACAGTCAGGAGGTCAAGTTGCCACCTAGCTACCACTAAGAGGTCAGAGGATTAATCTGACACATGGAAGGATGAGCATAATGGACCCCTGATTGCCATAACCCCAGCTTGCTTATAGGATGGAAGTTTCACATCAGGAGAGGCAAGCTAAGAAGCTTCATTTCAGAGCGGGGAAGTTAAAACCTAAGGGCACCTTTGAAAACAATAGAGATTTTCATGGTCAGCAATTAAGAGGAGGCTGGTAGTTCCATGAGGGCAAGAAGCTAAACTGTAGGGTAGGTAGTTTACCAAAGACAACAAAGAAAAAAAAGACACCTAAGAAAAGCCTTCCTAGGGACAGAACAAACATGCAAGTCTGGCCTCAAACACCCCTTGCTGGAATTTACTTAGATCAGACTACCGAGCCATTTATGCCTTAGGACAGTTTTGAAGATAACAGAACAATTAGATAGCCATCAATGTAGCATAACATCTTAATGTAAATACCAAATAAGGCAGAGAGCTTAACAGAGATATCAGAAAAAGAGAGTCAAAAAGGGCCTTGCTAAAATTGGTGTAATCCCAGGGTGACTGTGTATATGCCCAAGGCTGTACCCTCTGAGGAGTGACATCAGAAGCTTCACACTGTGAGGAAAATAGACTTCACTGTAATAGTCTAGCCAAGTCAGTAAACAAATTAAGAAGCAAAAAAAAAAAAAAAAAAGAAAGAAAAAAGAAAAAAAAAGTTCTGGAGAGGAAAGGGGAAAAACATTATGTAAAATTACTAAAATATTACTTTAAATGTCTAGTTTCCAACACAAATAAATAACAGAGATGCAAATATAGAGGGAACTTTGACCCACACACAGGAAGAGGAGCAAGCAACAGATGTTGACTTTAGAGGACCCAAGTGTTTGATTTAAAAGTAAAAGACTTCAAATCAACCAATATAAATATAGTCAAATAACTCAAAGATAACATGTTTAAAGAAGTAAAGGAAGCTATGATGCAGAGTCATGAAACAGGAAATATTATAAAAGGTAGAAACTATAAAATGGATCAAATGGGATATCTTAGTTGAAGAGTACAATAAGCAGAATTTTAAAATTGACAAGAGGCTAAAGTATATTTTAACTAGTGGAGAAAAGACTCAACAATAGAAATTATAGTTCAAAGAACAGAGAGAAAAATAAAAGAAAAAAACAAAAATGAATAATGTCTCAGAGAAATATAGGGTGCCATTTAGCAAGAAATGTTTATGTAATAGGAGGACTAAAAACAATGGAGAAAGAGAAAAGAAAAGAAATAATACTCAAATAAACGAAGGTTAAAAACAACAAACTGCAATCCAAAAAGCTCAACAAACTCTGTATAAGATAAACAAGAGATCCAAACACAAAAACATCATAGCAAAAATGATAAAACCGAAAGGGAAAGGATATTTTGAAAGCAGCAGAGAAAAACAAATGACAAATACAGAAAAACCCCAATAAGATCAACAAGTGATTGCTCACCAGAAACAATGGAAGCCAGAAAATGGTACAATGGAATATTCAACAACCTGAAACAAAACGAAACAAACAAACCCACAATTATCCACCAAGGATCTTATATCTAGCAAAATTATTTTCCAAAAATGAAGAAGAAATAAAGGTGTTGTCAGAGTAACAATAATAATAATAAAAACAAATAGAACCCATTGCAAGCAAATTTATATTAGAAGAAATATATTAAGAAAACTGTTTGGGATGAAAGCAGGTAACCCAGAGAGCAATTCAAATCTATATGAAAAAACAAAGAGCACAAGTAAAGGTAGTTATGCAATTAAAAAAAAATAGTATAAATGTATATTTCTTTTTCTTTTTCTCCTAGCTGATTTTGAAAACAACTATATACAAAAATATGCATCAAATTGTCTATTAGAACTATAACATTTAGAAATGTAATATGTATTTATAGCACAAAGGAGGTACACAGGAGCAAAGCTTATATGGAATAGGAAAACGGCACGATATAGGAACACAAATGCACAAAAACAAATGAGGAAAATCTGACATGGTAAATGAGAAGATTAATATATAAAACTCTATAAATAAATAGGTATACCTTCTTTCTTACCTCAGCTTCTTAGATGGACATAAAATTCTGTAAAACAGTAATTACAACAATGTATTATTTGTTGTTGAGTTTGTAACATATATATAATACATATGTATGTAATATAACTATATAGAAATAACATGTATTACTAGAAAAATTAGTATAAATCTGAAGTAGGTTCAGATAAAGCAACCAGTAAAAATTATCCAAAATATATACAATAAAATTATTAAATAATTAAAATGTTATACTAGAAGATATTCTTTTAATGAAAGAAAAGGATATTTGAGGGGAAAAAAGCACATTGAGTCTATAAAACACAAAATGTCAGAAATTAATCTAAACAATAATAATAAAACCAAATTAAACAATGTAATTTAAGATAGCTTTTCAGACTGTATAGAAGATAAAATCCAATTGTATCCTATTTAGAGAAGATAAAATTTAGATTCAAAGATAGAAACAGATAGAAGAAAAGGAGGAAAAAATCATGTTAATTACACATTTTACTTTCCTGAGGCTGTTGTAACAAATCACCACAAACACAAGTTTATTTGCTCACATTTTTGGAGGTCAGATGTCTGCAATCCATTTTACTGAACCAAAATCAAGATGTTATCAAGGCTGCTCTCCAGTGGAAGCTCTAGACACGAAGGTATTATTTGCCTCTTCCAACTTCTGGTGGCTGACAGTATTCTTTGACTAGTGACTACATTACTTTCATACTGATGCCTCCTTTCCTGTGAGTCAAATATTTTTGTGCAGATCGGGTGTGGTGCCACACACCTGTAATCCCAGCTCTTTGGGAGACCAAAGTAGTGGATCGCTTGAGGTCAGGAGTTTGAGACCAACCTGGACAACATGGTGAAACCCTGTCTCTACTAAAAATACAAAAATTAGCTGGGCATGGTGCTATGCATCTATAGTGCCAGCTACTTCAGGAGAATCGAGAATCCCTTGAACCTGGAAGCAGAGGTTGCAGTGAGCTGAAATCATGCCACTGCCCTCAGGCCAGGGTGAAAGAGCCAGGCTCCATCTCAGAAAAACTGCATATATATATATATATATATATATATATATATATATATGTGTATATATATACATAAAACATAAAAAAAAAATTTCTGACTTTCTTTTATAGGGACAATTGTGATTGGGTTTAGGACCTACCCAGATAACCCAGGATAATCTTCCTAAATTAATATTATTAAACTAGTCACCTCTACAAAGACAGTTTTTCCTCATAGGGGAACATTGACAGGTTCCAAGAATTGGGATTTATTATATTTGGGTGACTATTAGTCAGCTTGCTATGGTCATTTGTCTGGATTCACATCCCTACCACATGCAAAAATGCATTCATCCTATCTCAACATTCCTGTAAGTTTAAACCCATTTCACCATCAACTAAATTCTAAAGTCTTATTTTAAAATAATCAGGCTAAAATTCTCAGATTTCATATCCTAATTTATTTGAATCAGACATGAGTAAAATACTGAGTATTATTCAATATGGAATAAAAAAAATCCTCTTCCTCTCCACCTGAAGACTTGTGAAACTAAATATTTGTTTCTGAAATACATTTATGACATGGACATCATACAATAATCATAGGCATTCTCATTCTAAAAGGAAAAAAAAGATATGTAGAAGAAGTGACTATTCACAAACAATCTAAAAATATACATTCAGAGAGGTGAACTCAGTTACATTTCAGTAACTGGAATAATCCTCTAGCCTGCAGATCCAACCACTGGGTCTGTACTGCTGCCATCTCTGCACATGGTCCTGGTCTCTTCCTCTTCACCTGCAGTTCTGTCCTCTGGCACCAAGGCTCTGCCATTAAATAATTTCTTTCTTTTCTTTCTTTCTTTCATAGGACAGTGTTGAGTAGCTTTATAAACCTGTTCGTGGATCTAGAATTTGGGATCCCTAAGAGATTTTCTTCGTTTCCACTCCATTTTTGTCCCCTTCAGTCCAAATTTACAGTGTATGTGCTAATATACCATTATTTAAACTGTGGGTCTCCCATATTTGTAATGGGCATTTAAAACACTGAAACTCTCAAAAATGTCCACAACAGATTTTTCCTTAGTAATCTCAGCTTTATTCCTGGCTTCATCTAAGATGGTTGAGTGAATCCATGAGTCTCATGCATAATCTCTTTCACACTAGCAAAGGGTTGTCCAGCCCCACCTTAGGCCTTTTTCCCAGAGAACCCTGTCTTAACAGTGAATCTCGTAATAGCACATTTAAAAAAATCTGGATAGACTAATACTTCTCAAAATTATTAAATATTAGTCCTTTTTGATTAACATTTCTTTTCTTAGTTTTCTCTTTTATCTCACATTTTACTATAGGTGGCAAGAAGAAACCAGTCCGCATGTTCAAGACTGTATTTGAAATGTCTCAGCTAAATATTCAAGTTTATTATCACTAAGTTCTGCTTTTTATGCAGCTGTAGGATAGAATTGAACTAAGTTTTTGCCACTATATCAAAAGGATTGTTTTTCTTCTTGTTTTAAATAACATGTTTCTTATTGCCTTCTAATCTCTAACCAAAAATGTTTTTAATGTTCATATTTCTACCAACATCCTGTTCATAACAGTATATACACAAGACATTACAGGCTTGATCTTAGAAACTCCTGGCTTTTTTCTGAGATCTCATCAGAAGTGCCTTTTACTCCCATATTTTTAAGAACAGTCTGTTAATGCCATCTAATTTTTTCTATCATGTGCCTCAGAATTTTTCCAGCCTTGACATGTTAACTAATTGCAAAGCCACTTTCATATTTTCAGCTGTTTATTATACCTGGGTTTTACTCCTCAGTACCAAAATGTGAATTAGTTTCCTGATACTGCCATGACAAATCACAACTAACTTTTTGACTTAAAATAACATACGTTTCCTGATTTTTTAATGATCGCCATTCTAACTGGTGTGAGATGGTATCTCAATGTGGTTTTGATTTGCATTTCTCTGATGACCAGTGATGATGAGCATTTTTTCATATGTTTGTTGGCCTCCTGTATGTCTTCTTTTGTAAAGTATCTGTTCATATCCTTTGCCCATTTTTGAATGGGCTTGTTTGTTTTTTTCTTGTAGATCTGCTTTAGTTCTTTGTAAATTCTGGATATCAGCCCCTTGTCAGATGGGTAGGCTGCAAAAATTTTTTCCCCATTCTGTTGGTTGCCGATTCACTCTACTGACTGTTTCTTTTGCCGTGCAGAAGCTGTGGAGTTTGATTAGGTCCCATTTGTCATTAAAAAATCAGGAAACAACAGATGCTGGAGAGGATGTGGAGAAATAGGAACACTTTTACACTGTTGGTGGGAATGTAAATTAATTCAACCATTGTGGAAGACAGTGTGGCGATTCCTCAAGGACCTAAAAATAGAAATCCCATTTGACCCAGCAATCCCATTACTGGGTATATATCCAAAGGATTATAAATCATTCTACTACAAGGACACGTGCACACGAATGTTCATTGCAGCACTGTTTACAATAGCAAAGACCTGGAACCAACCCAAATGCCCAACGATGATAGACTGGATAGGGAAAATGTGGTACATATACACCATGGAATATTATGCAGCCATCAAAAACAATGAGTTCACGTCCTTTATAGGGACATGGATGAACCTGGAAACCATCATTCTCAGCAAACTGACACAAGAGCAGAAAATCAAACACCGTATATTCTCGCTCATAGGCGGGTGTTGAACAATGAGAACACATGGACACAGGGAGGGGAGCACTACACACTGGGGTCTGTTGGGGGGAAATGGGGGAGGGGCGGGGGGTGGGGAGGTGGGAAGAGATAGCATGGGGAGAAATGACAGATACAGGTGAGGGGACGGAAGGCAGCAAAGCACACTGCCATGTGTGTACCTATGCAACAATCTTGCATGTTCATCACATGTACCCCAAAACCTAAAATGCAATAAAAAAAAAATAAATAAATAAAAAATAACATACGTTGATTATTCTCTCAGTTCTGTAGGGTAGAGGTCTGAGATCAATTTCACTGAGCCAAAATTAGGGTGTCAGTAGGATTGTACTTCCAGTGGAGGTTGTAGAGGCATAACATTTTTGTCACTTCGGTTTGGTGGCCACAGACCTTTCTTCACTTGTAGCCACATCATTTTTATCTCTACCTCTGTAGCCATATTGCCCTCTCCTCTTCTATATGTGTCAACATCATCCATGCCTCCCTTTTAAGGATACTTGTGATTGGATTTAGGTCACACCTGGATAATTCAGGATAACATCTCCAATATCAAGATTCTTAGGTTAATGATATTTACAAATATGTTTTTATACATACAATAAGATGTACAGGTCCCAGGGATTTTGTGTGGCCAGTATTCAGTAAATGCTTCATGCTAATGTCTGATTAAGCCATAAGATAGCAAGAGTTGCTATACTAATGTCAACAAAATACATTTTAAAACAAATCTGTTACTAGAAATGAAGAGGTTTCCATTTCTAATGATAAAAGGATCACTGCATCAAAAAGATATAATAATTATAAACATATATGTACCTCATCACACAGCTGGAAATTACATAAAGCAAAATCTAACAGATTTGAAGGAACATACAGATAATTAACAATGAAAAGTAAAAATTTTAATATCCCACTTTCAATAATCTACAGAACAATCAGTCAAAAGTGACAAGGAAATAAAATACTTTAGCACTCTTTGATTCAACATGACCAGACATCTATAAATGATTCCATCCAACAAAAACAGAATATGCATTCTTCCCAAGTGCATATGAAACATTCTCATTGATAGACTGTCTGATAGTCCATAAAATAACCCTAAGTAAATTGAAAGGATTAAAATCATACAAAGTATTCTCTCCAACCACAATGGAGAAAACAATAAAAATAAATTTGGAAAATGTACAAATAAGCAGAAATTAAACAATACACTCCTAAAAAACAAAGGGGTCAAAGAATACATTATATAGAGATTAGAAAATGCTTTAACGTAAACGAAAATGAAGACACAACATACCAAAAATATGTGATTCATCTGAAACAATGCTTAGAGGAAAATTTATACTTGTAAAGGTGTACATTGTAGAAGATAAAAAGATCTCAAATCAGTAACCTAATTTTTATCTTGACAGCCTTGAAAAAGAAGAGGAAAGTAACTCCAAAGCAAGAAGTTATAAAAATAAAGAAGCAATTGATAAACTAAAGAATAGAAAGCAACACACCAAGTCAACAAACCTAAAAGTTGGTTCCTTAAAAAGATAAATAAAATTGATAAAACTTTAGCTAGAATTGAAATGTCTAAGAAAGATCTTTACCTGATAAGATCCTTTACAGGTAACAGAAGGAATTGAAATCTTTTACAGAGAAACAGAGGGATCCTTTACAGAGAAACAGAGGGGATTGAAATTACTAAATAAGGAGTAAAAGACAGAACGTAAAAGACAGAACATTACCACCACTGACTTTACAGAAACACATATGAGAATAATATAAAAACTGTTGTGTCATACACACCATTACTTAATTAAAAATTAAGTAAAAGAGATGCATTTTAGAAGGACACAAAGTACTCAAACTGATTCAGGAAGAAATACAAAATTTAAATACGTAGGTAAAAAATATAAAAATTGAATTAGAAATTAGCTCGAGGCCCACATGGCTTCACTAGTTAATTCTACCAAACATCTAAAGATGAATTAATACTAACTTGCTACTCCTCTAAAAAATAAAAAGGAGAGAATCCTTCTCAACTGATTTGATGAGGTTAATATTACCCTGATAGGACAATCAAAGACATCACAAGAAAAGAAAATTACAATTTATCAATATAGAAAATAAAATGACAAGGATTTTATGAATATAGATACAAAGTCCTTCACAAATTATTAGCAGACAGAATCCAGAAACACATGAAAAGTATTGTATGTTCTATCTGTATAGGATTTATCTCAGAAGTGAAAAATTCGTTTAACATTCACAAATCAATTTATTTTGAGGAATTATGTTAGCTAAGAGACAAATACTCTAGAGTTCTAAAACAGCTAGAATATAAGTTTTACGTCAAAAAAATTTATCTTTTGTATGTATTCCTGTGTTCTTGGCTTCTGGAACAAAGCCTGGCATATAATTGGTGCTAAAATAGTTGTGAAATCAATAAATAAATGACAAGGGCTGCAATAAATACAGAAAACATTTAATCCTATAAGGAATCCTATCAGGTAAATATTATTACACCTATGCTACAAGAAACCAAGACACTAGCTAACTAATTAACCACAATTTATACCTGTGATATAGTAATGGGAAATTAATGGGCCATAGTTTGTAGAACGAAAAATTTGGCAGGAGTGCAAGTAACCACTAGGGATTTCCTTCTTTAGGTACTCAGCAGTAATTTAGCTAAGTTCCATTGAGTTGTGAAAGTGCATTGCTAGGGTAACGTATTTTATCATTATTATTATTTTACCAGAACAGCAAAGTCTTCAACAATAATGAAAAGCAACAGTTTTCAAACAAAACCGAAATCACCCAAATTTTTATACAATATTCATGATAGATGTTAGGGGGAGACAATTGATTATCCCAATATTCATAGCTGATTTCTCTTCTTTCTAGATCTTTCTAAATGTTCATTTTTAAAAATTATATCTTGGGTTAGAAATATAATTTTGGGTTTCTTCTTAAAGAGGTATGATTATAGATTATCAAATTAGGCAAAAATAATTGATTATTTCAATATGTTCAAGATGTACTCAGATCATGGACATTAACAATCAGCATACTCACATACATTCATTCACCAAAAAAATGAAAATAAGAATCAACTGCTGGAAGCTTAGCAATATGGTAGCTGCTCTGCTTGGCATTGTGGATATAAATGGTGTACAAGGTATTCTCCACAACACTAAGGATCTCATGGTCTAGTGGCAGTGTGAGGAAAGAGTCAGAAAGACATCTAAGTTCTTAGCTATACTAAAATGTGAAGAATTAGTTGGGTCCTTCCTTCCTGGAACCAGTATTTTTTATTGTATTTCTTCTAGGCAAGTGGTCCAATTGAAAAACATACTTTTCCCATGTTTTTGTTTTTTTCTCTCTCCACAAAATGGATAGGAGTTTAGATAATGTAGCCTCTTGAATCTGGAAACAGACCAGGTGTTCTTTTAAGAGCAACACCTCATTATTAAAGAGACACATCTTTTCAACTGCAACCTATTGATTTTAGCCAAAAATTATCTTGAATGAAAATATTTTATCTCTATAATTTCTCTTGAATCTCTCTTTGATGACTTTCTCAGCAGTACAGCTCTTGACTGGTTCTCCAATAATCAGAAATTACATAATTAATGTAGGTAATATTCACCCAGAATTAAGTGCAAAAACTAATCCTAAGAATTTAGGAAAGCCTACTTTTTTAAAATTAAGAAAAGTATCACCAGAGGTCAGGAATTCAAGACTAGCCTCAGCAACATGGCAAAACCACATCTCTACTAAAAATACAAAAATTAGCCAGGTGTGGTGGTGGATGGGTGCCTGTAGTCCCAGCTGGGAAGCTGAGGCACATGAATTGCTTGAACCTGGGAGACAGAGGTTGCAGTGTGCCAGTACACTACAGCCTGGGTGACAGAGCAAGACTCCATCTCAAAAAAAATGATAATACATAAATAAATAAATAAATAAATAAATAAATAGAATAGAATAGAATAACAGAATGTATTAAGGACAATAAATCTTAAACATATATAAATATTTAAAACATATTTTAAACTACATTTTACATACATATTAAAACAAAATATATTTTAAACTATATTTTAAATGGAAGAATAAAAATACATTTAATATTATACAATTATTAATACATATAAAAGCCATGTATGGCTCATACCTGGAATCCCAGCTACTCAAGAAACTGAGGCAGGAAGATCTCTTGAACCCAGGAGTTTGAGGCTAAAGTCAGCTTTGACTGTGCCACTGAATTCTAGCCTGAGTGGCAGCATTAGACCCTTTCTCCAACAACAACAAAAATTGTCTATATGAATATTAATTATGTTATTAACTTTTCTGCATGTATAGTCAAACTGTAAATAGCCACCATGAAGCTACATATGCTGTCTATCATGTACTATTTAAGACTGGTAGACTGGTATCCATTTTATGTTATTTAACAAATATAAAATGAAATATATCAAAACATTATGTTTTCCCTTAAAATCTTTTCTAATTCAATGGTAAGAGCAATATTGTAAAAATATTCATTAAAAGCACATAGGTTATTGATCTCTATTGCTGAAAAAAAAAAAAAACTGAAGAGCAGTCAGCCTTAAAAGACAAATATATCTTAATGATTGTCATAGCTGGATTAATGGCATTTATTTACTGATATTTTCTGTTCAAAAATAAAGACAATGCATAAATGATGTTCAACACAAGTATGAAAAAATAAAGACATCATATATCTAATGGTCAATTATATCATTTTCGAATTGTAAAATTATTCCCAAAGGTTCATTTAGATATATTTTTTTAATTATAGCTTATTAACACTGGGAAATTCAGTTTCTTCTTTCTTCTCTAAAATTAATTAAATTGACATGAGAGATTAACAGTGTATTTCAGAATATTTTTCAGAGAGAGCATTTTATTTTTTCTTTATGGGGTTGATAATGTCAAGTGTTTGTACATGTTTTGAGATTTTTCAAGGAAAATGAAATAAGTAAAATTAGTACAATTGAGATTAAGAAGTATAGTAATATCCCTTCCTGGTTGAAATGGAAACAGTGCTGAAAATTTAATTGGGATCAATTACACTGTGGAATTGAGGATGCCTGATTCTTTCCATAGATGTCATTATACCTCCCGTAGGCTTAGTCACTATGTTTATTACAAAGACTCAACATAATGCTATGCCAACTTGCATGGGCCCTGACAACATAAAATGCAATGTGTGTTGTCACTTTATTCCGTTTGCACAAATAAATTCCCACAAACAGAATTTAGGAAGACATACAAACAAACAGCACGTATTACATCTAAACAATGACCTATGTTTTCCTTCTATTATAAGTAACAATAATGGTTTGTAATGTCTTTGCTGCCTGACTGTGCATGAGGTGTTTCACATTCATTGTATCGTCTTAATACTTCACATATTGGAGGTAGATGTTATTAAATTAATTGCATTGACAACTCCTTTTTATATGGTTTAAATAAGATGTCCAAAACCACACAGCTAGTAAATGCCAGAGTTAGGATTTAAGTCTTGCAGTTTTTCACTCCGAGACCTGTGCTCTGTAAACGCTTTTCCTCCCTGGTTTTTGCCACGAAATATGGATTTGTGTTTATGTACATTTAGCAGTATAAATAAGCTCATCAAAAGATGCCATATAAATAATATGCGAACACATTATTTCACCTCACCGCTTTATTTCCTTCTGTAGGAGCATTGAGTACGACTCAGGAGACTGCCAGGATCAAGTGCATTGATTCTTCTTAGGACAGCATATGACATACAAGGCTTTCCAAAAATATTAGCAATACTTCTTCCCACCACCTCGACACTCTGCCCTTCCTCACCCTGCCCACACGCACAGCAGTCTAGACAGCAGGTTCCTGAATCAGCCCTCCAAGACTTAAAATCTTTACTTCTGATTCCACTTCTTAATAGCTGCGTGACCTTTTAAGGGGGAACTTAGCTTCTCTCTGCCTCCGTTTCAAATCTATAAAACAGATTAGTAGTGTCTACTTCATACGGATTGAGTATATTAGGTTAAAACATCACACTCACTGTTTAGAATAGTGTTTGGCATTTAGGAAGCATGCAGAACGCCTCGCCTGTCCCTGATTCACTCTGGGCTATCAAAATGAGATCGTTTTCTATAGTTCTCTAGTTAGCGATAGTGCATTTTGGAAAAAAAAAAACAAAAAACAAAAAACAAACAAACAAACAAAAAAACACTAATTTGTGTTCTCTTCAGAGAATTAGAATGATGCACAGAAGGATAAACTGCAGAAGATGCATTTATCAGCATTTTAAACCAGCAAATATTATCAATAATATTCTTATGATTGACAATAACACTTGCTACTCGAATTCATGCCATCCTCTGGGGCAAATTTGTTTCCTCTGCTGAGAGTTCAGTTCTGTGGGCCATCTTTAAGTTTGTTCATGTTTGTCAAGTTTCTTAAAGGAAGACTGATGCCCTAATGACCTAAGCATGTTCGTTTTCCAATGAAAACAGTTCCTTGGTTCTAACCCTGTTCTAAACAAGGAAACACCTTAGTCTCCATTATCCTGTCTCCACCAACCAGTCAGGTACAAAAGCATCTGTAGGTGGCTTTTACGTCTTTCTTCAAAAATAACAGTTGCTTTAAGTGGGCAAAGTAAGGAGTCAAAAGCATTCAATGCTGGTAGGTCTTTCTAAGAGACCTACTTCTTCAGAGGCCACCGTGAAACAATTTCTTATAGGATATATAGAGAGGCAAAATAACTTATTCATTCTTGAGCTGAAAAGAAATGATGGAGATATTGCTAAGATATTTTAAATGTACTTAGAATAATTGCTTTGGGAAGTTATATTTACAAGTAGGAAGTAATATGTGTTTTTCCATCTCACCTTCCTTTCCATGGCTAGTTGGAAGTAACTAAAGTTTGTGGCAAACTTCTTGGATATATTCCCAATTAGACAGTCATTTCTGAAAGGATTTGCAAAATTATCCTTTGTTCCTGCATCTGTTAAATTATAGTTTTTACTAAACATTACCTAATGGTAATCCTCCACAGTCTATCAACTTGTAATACTCCTTCAGGAGCTAACATCTCATTAAACAAGTGTCTTGATACAGAATGGGGTGTAATTCAAAATAACTCCTATTCCCTAGCCAAATAAAATTTCTAATATTATCAAACAAAATATCAGGAAATCCAAACTGGCTAATTAATGCGCTCTCTCTCTCTCTCTCTCTCTTTTTTTTTTTTTTTGTAGTTTCTTGCATTTTTATTTTACTGAGACACTACAAAGTTGGTCTTGCATATTTTTACCAGAGATAAAATACCTCATACACAAATACTTTTGGCCTAAGATATATATTAATAATTTGGATATTGTGCATATTAGCATATAATCTCATGTTCTCATGCAAACACATATATGTATACACGTATGTGTATAACTGACAAATATTTTTGAGGTTACAAAACATAAAGTTTTAAAGCAACATATTAATTCACATTATGAATGGTTTGGGTCTTGCAAATCAAATTAACCTAAAGAGTAGACATTGTCATGGCAGTCTTCATTCAAGATTTCCATGTTTCATTTGTGTAATACTCAATTTGCCTAGCCAGAAGATTGCATATAATAGGTGTAGAATAACTATTTGATGAATATATTAATGAATTATGGGATGGCAACTTTGTGTTGTGGAAAGTGCTAAATTCTCTCGAAAATTCTGTAAGGTAGATGTGTTCTGTGATGCAAATGAATCTTAATCATAAGAAATTATTTAAAAAAAACATAAAACAAATAAAAGAGATCATGGAAAATGCCATAAAAGAGCCTGACAGAGGGAAACAAAACTGTAGAAAAGAGAAATTAATTGTGGCTCAGGGAATTTTGAATGGCCGTTAGTAAAATTGGGAAACTTTAGTGAACACAAAAAGATGCAATATAAAAGCCTGTATTTGCATTTATTAAACACAGGAAAAAACAGGTAATGAAATTTAAGATTCTATGAAGTATTTAAATGATGAGAAAGTACTTTTCCTATTTAAAAGCTACTACTGGCATTTTCTGGAGTTTTAAATTTTATATCACTATATAAACAAGAACTTCTCATGTGTACTTCTTTCCACTACAATTTTTTCTTTTTCTTTTCTTCATTATTATTTCTTGGCTTCTATCTCCCCTACACCTCTCTTCCATTTTCACCAGTATGTCCACAAACAATTCCAAGAAACACATTGTCGCAATCAAACAGGAATTTACCCATGTTTTTATGCTTATATGGTTTTATAATACATGCAAATGTATAGACACATGTAAGTATTATAAAAATCTTATTTTATATATATATATATATATATATATATATATATACTTTGCTATTTGCTTTTCACACTAAATAACTGATTTATGCCTAATTATTTCTTTTGCAATCTCAATAACGTTTTATTTCATGCTATTGATATACTACAAGTTTTTGCATAAACAATGCTTCAGTAGGTGACCAGATGCATATGTTTTTGACCTCAAGGAATTTTGTTCCTTGAGTATAGAGACTATCAACACTTATTTTGACTTTCAGAAATATTCTGTTTCCACTGCCAATGTTTCTGCTCCCCAACCTCCTGACAGCATCAAGTATGTGATTTTGTTGTTGTTGGTGGTGGTGTTGCTCTGATGTGGGGCAAAATGATGTCTCATTGTTTCATTATTTTGAAGTTCCATGCCTACTGATATTCTCCTGTGCAAAATGGACTCTCTGTCTCCCTCTTCCTATCACAGAATATTCCTTTGTGCATATATATATATATATATATATATAAAATTCTTCTATGTGTGCATGTATTTATGTGTGTGTGTATATGTGTGTGTGTGTGTGTGTGTGTGTGTGTATATATATATACATTGGGAGAGAAAGAAGCCCATTTTTCGATTGGATTGTGGGGTTTTTGTTTGTTTGTTTTTTGCCATTTTAGAAAGGTTGAATATTATAGATATTAATCTTTTACCTTTTCTGTTAGTCTGTTTTTTTTTTTTTAACCTATCATTTATCTCTTTTAACTGAATTTTGACAGGGAAATATTTTCCGTGGGTAGCTTGGAGTTTTCAGTTTCAGTTAGAAGGGTCTTTTCACCAACCTATGTCCCTGATTATTCTGTTAAGGTTTCTCACAAGACCCCCTAACAGATTTTGTGTGTGTGTGTGCATGAGTCTTTAGTTAATCTAGAAATTATTTTTTATAATGCAATATATGAGTGTAGTTTTATTTTATTCTCCATTGATGCCCAAACATGCCTGCTTTATTTATTACATAATTTTGATCCACATTTAGTCACCCTGTTCTTACTTTTACTTACCTAGAAGAAGGTTAAGTGGTCCAGATGTTGTGACTATGGGCCTGGATGTCAGACAGAGTTATAACCCAATGCCTTTTCTTTCAAGCTGTGGAACAGGGAATAAGTTGCTTATCTTTTCTAACTTTTGATTTTCTCATAATTGGAATGGGCCCAGTAATACCTCTCAATGTTTTGAAAATTAGATTGGGTAATATGGTAAACGTCAGCATACAGTCGCAAACATAATAAGTGCTCAGTATGTACCAACTGTGATCGTTTACTGTTTGTCATTGTTAAAGTCGCCTGGTTATACAAAATAATTACTACTAAGCAGTTGGAATGCTGAACCAAATGAAATGAACCATTTAATTTAAATATATAACAAGTGGTGACATATGATGCACTGTGGAATTGTGTCTGTTAGATATACAGAGAATTCTCTTTTGCAAAGTGTCCAGATTCACCACAAGAAAAAGCTAAACCAAATCACAATCATTGATTTTCCTAGCCATGTTGGTTTAGAAATAGACTAATCTTCTGGCCCCAGCAGTCTACGGCTCTCCCAATGTTCCTAATGTTACCTCACTGTTTCTAAGAATATCCCATTGCTCCCGAAACTCTATTCTTAAATGCACCCGAATAGCTCTGATATTATACTATTGTTCCTAAGCCTATCCTAGCATTGTAGGAATATATACTTTGTCTCATTAGTAAATACAAGTACAGTTTTTTAATTCTCCAAGATAGATTCATTAGCTGTTAAACAATAAAAGCCGATAACATGGACAAAAAATGCTACAAAATATTCCCACAACTGAAATTTAACTGCCAGCTAGATTTTCAATTAGCCTTCTGTAAACATGCTTTTAAAATTTACAATATCCTTGTGATATAATAGCCATGCATGTGATTCTGTTTCCTTATATTTAGTGAGACAGAGGGTCATGATATGACTTTTTCTGTAAAATATCCATTCTCCTTTTCTTACCAGACTAGCCCAGATGTCATTTCACTGGAAAGAATAAAAAATAAGCAAACAAACAACAGCAACAACAAAAAACCTCACATTAGAGTTTCCTTTTTGGATTATATGCTCATTCATTAATATCTTCCTTCAATGATGACTAGGGCATAATTTTAGTTAGAGGACAGTTAAGTCTTTGGGATTATAGGTAGCCAAACCAGAGCACACCTAAAGGACACTACTAAAGGAATGAACTAAAATCTCAGGTTAAGATTTCCATAGAGGCCAGAACCTGCATGTGAAGACAAAAAGAGCCTATAAGACTCTCTCAGGACATTTGATATCTGCTTGCTATTCACCCTTACAGACTGGCAGCTTTTCAAAGTCTATTATAAAACTCAGAGCTCTGTTTATGGTCTTTGTGCAAAATTTCAGTTGACTTCTGAACCCTACCAGAATCCCTACTTAGGAATGGAAATGTAGGTTTTCTCTGGATAATTCTATTTGTGGATATTTCCATTTACATGCTTGAGTAGCAACTGCATCTGATGTGGGATGTGACTCTGATGAAGTGTCCCTGGCAGAGTGGTCCAAGGACAGCATCAAGGAACCACATAGTGACCACAGAAAGTGACAGAAATCGACCAGCTGTTTAATCATGCTGAGAAAATTCTGCCTTTATCTTAGGACCCACCCACAAAGGTCATCTCTAGGCTACTCCCTAAGACAGCATATGCTGAAATCTTAAAGTTTTTCATATCAAATATATTTTTATTGTGTGCAATATGTCAAGTTAAAGATTTAATAGCTTGAACCAAAGGATACTGATAAAGTAATAATGATTAACTGTTCAAATGAATGAATTTTATAGTTGAAACTATCAGATATAATGAACATATTTTTGTATTATAGAAGACTAGACTATTTGCATTCCTAAATTTGCCAAACATATTTTTTGCCTATTTTAATGAGTCCTCCAGGTGGCATTTGAGACAAGAACTTCCATGGAGGTAATTTATTTTGGAAGACAATCCTAGAGAACAGAAATGGGGGACCTGGGACTGTAAAACAAAGAAGGAAGGAAAGCCAACAGAAACATACGGTTTCAAGATATCCATTGTGGGAAGCAGTATGACGATTCCTCAAAGAGCTAAAAACAGAACTGTCACTCAACCCAGCAGTCCCATTACTGGGTATATGCCCAGAAGAATGTAAATCATTCTACCATAAAGACACATGCATGTGAATGTTCATTGCAGCACTATTCATAATAGTAAAGACATGGAATGAACCTACATGCCAATCAGTGACACAGATTGGATAAAGAAAATGTGGTACATATACAACATGGAATATTATGCAGCCATAAAAAGAATAAGATGATATCTTTTGCAGGAACATGTATGGAGCTAGTGGCTATTATCCTTAGCAAACTAACCTTGTTCTTAAGGAACAGAAATAGAAAACCAAAAACCACATATTCTAACTTATAAGTGGGAACTAAATGATGAGAAATCACGAACACAAAGAAGGGAAAAACAGACACTCAGGTCCATTTGTGGCTGGAGGGTAGGACGGAGGAGAGGAGCAGAAAAGGTAACTATTGGGTGCTCAGCTCAATACCTGGGTGATAAAATAATCTGTACAACAAACCCCCATCACACAAGTTCACTGAAATAACAAACTTTCACATGTACTCCTGAACCTAAAATAAAAGTTTAAAAAAATATTCATCACTTTGGGAAATGAGGGCTCAGCCCATCAGAACCTTCTAATACATATACCATGAACACAGAATTGTTGGCCAGAGGGGCTGAAGGGGGCACAACTATCAGCCCAAGGGTTGCCCCATGTGACATTAATTCATCTAGACTTCCAGTCTTGAGTATCACCTGGGGTCGGGACAATCAAAAATTAGGTGTGACAAATGTGCAGTGACATTGGTGACACTTATATAAAACTGGTTACAATAGCAAGGGCTGCAGTCAGGAAGCCAAATGGTGGGGCTGGGGCATAAGAGGTGTCACCGACATTATCATGACTTTGGAAATTTTTACACCAACTGTGTCTAAGACGAGCTTTGAAAATAGAGTTACCTCATGGCTGCCCACAATCTTGTCCTTGCATTATGCTGAATGTAATATCCTTTTTTTTTTTTTTCCAGAAAAGCAAACTGGATTGTAAATGCTACAATCTCAGCAATTATTTTCCTCAAAGTCAGAAATCACAAAGAGCATCAAATCTTGCGACCCAAACTTAGGCATAACATTATGAAATATGAAAGGAGGTTTCTGACACTAGAGGTAATCCTCTCTCAAGACAAGAGAACATTTGAAACAAGTGCTACCCATAAGATGCCACAGGCCTTTAAAAGACACTCTTGTCCTTTCCTCCCATCTTCAGTCCCTGATGTGGAGGTGCAGGAGTCTGAGCAGTAGATCACTGTGTCGGGGGTGAAGAGGGGTGGGTTACAAATCTTGGCTCTTCACTTCTCATCTAAATTATGAATTATCAATTTCTGGTAGCAATTTTCAATCCCTTTTCATCTGACAGTGACCAGTCAGTCATGAAATAAAATTAAAAAATCAGATACACTCTGGTGTTTCAGAAGAGCAGGAATAATTAACTGCTTGAAACACAAAACTCGGATTTCTATCTAGAAAAACAGATTAAATTTTTTGTCGTGGTTAATGCCATATACTGTAAATCAACACTTATCACATTCTATTGATGCATTAGAAAATGTCCAAAGTATTGAGAGCTACAAAACAGTCTCATCAAAGAAAACAGCAAGAATTCTACTAAAAATTAAAGAACCATGGAAGTCTTCTAATGCTCATCACAGTGGACTTTACTCTTTAATTTTAATGTTCTCTGTCCTCTAACAGCCTTAGAATTATCAAACTACTTCATTGAAAACTCATTTCAATCAAAAAGAATAAAAAAAATTTCAAGTCTTAAATACACATTTGAAATAGAAATTGCAGAAATCTGTTTTAAGTATTATTTTAAAGATATTTTAATTCTTTGCATTTTGAGAGCTGCAACAGCTTTTTCTAGATGTTTCCTAGAAAGAAAAGATGTAATATGCACACAATGAAGTAGGAATGTAATCTACAAGTTTTGTATTAGATATTCAAGCCTCTTAAAGTAATGTATTATGCTTTTACTTATAAGGGATCAATAAGTATTACTCCCCTTTTACCATTTTCACATGACTTTATGGGCAATAACAATTATGGGTTTCCTCACATGATCGCATTTAAATATAAGCAACTTACTGTTTGGGGAATCATGTGTATTATTAAGCTGAAACAAATGCTCTCATTGAATTTAATGAAATCTACAGTCTCAAGTGCCTGGGAAATCATTATAAATAAAGTGATCTCAAATAAACCAAAGCACAATTATTAGGTTTAATTCCTACAACAAAATTAGTCCATCTAAAAGTAATAATCATGATGACTCTGATATAACAACTTCTTCACCAAACAACTCTTCCTTTGTACTTTAATAAAGGTGGCTTTTTACTTCTTTTTGTGCAGCTTTCCTATTGCCTTCTTGTTACTTGAAACTTCCAACGTATGATCTTAACTTCATGAACTACCACCTGCATTATAATGCATGACTCACAGGTTTTCTGATTAATCTAAAGTTCCTTTGACTCAAGCTTTGGAAGAGGATATGGAAAGATAAATAAGTGGATTTGGAAAGGGTGCATACGAGGAAAAGTATACTTTATACTTGGAATGGTTTGTTTTAAACATCAGTGAACAAATTTGTGCAAATGGAACACTTGCTTCTGAGTGAAAACTATTGCATGAAATGCTTTTTCTCACTGATAGTACTTAGAGATGTAAGGCAATTAATTTTTCAGATATGGCATTTGTATTTTCTTTGGTGACTCGCTCTAATTTTAAAACTTCAGCAGATTTAAAGTTCAAGATGGTGAAATGCATCCACATCTACACACTTTCTTCCAAATCCTATTAAAAGGATGAAAAATTTCATACACACATAAATGTATGTGTGTGTGTGTGTGTACACATGTCTGCCTGTGTGTATTTCTACATCTATACTATACATGTGCACATTCACCAAAACACATACACACTGCCACTAATACCTATATTATAATATTCTGCTATATACTATAATATAGAACTACTCAAAAAATTAATATTTTAGCCAAATGTAAAATCTAAAGAATTTCTAAAAAAGTAAATACATCCAGATTTGTCAAAAGCACATTGCTGTGAAGTCTATTGTTCTAAACTCTAACGGTAGGACTATGTTTTTCCCAGTGGACATTGATATGGGGACAGTGTCCCCACCCAAATCTCAACTTGAATTGTAACTCCCACAATTCCCATGTATTATGAGAAGAACCCACTGGGAGGTAACAGAATCATGAGGGCAGGTCTTTCTCATGCTGTTCTTTTGATAATGAATTAGTCTCACAAGATCTAATGGTTTTAAAAAGAGGAGTTATCCTGCACAAGGTCTCTATCTCTCTCTTTGCCTGCCACCATCCATGTAAGATGTGACTGGCTCTTCCTTGACTTCTGCCATGATTTTGAGGCCTCCCCAGCCATGTGGACCCTTTCAGGTATCCCTTAATTAGCAGCATGAAAACAGACTAATTCAGAGGCCCAGAGAAGAATCAATCCTACAGTCAAAAATTATAAAAGGAAAGTCATCAGCACAGTTATTGGGTCCCTCTCTTTCTATGTTTGTCAGCTATGACTTTTATACACAAGACAAAAGCCAGAAAGTACATTAAAACATAAATGAGGGATCAATGAGAAGCCTACTGATATGAGAGACTCAAAAAAAAAATGTAAGAGAGAGAGGTGAACTCAGGATTTCCCCATATATACGCATGGAATGGGGTAAAGGAAAGAAAAATAATGCAAAATAAAGACACAGCTCCATGCAGGAATGAAATTGAGTAGATGAAATACATCTGCAAATGCATTTCTTAATTTGGCAACTTTGTAGCTCCTGGCAGGCTACCACTATCCGCCTGCCATGATACACTACCCTAAACAGAACCCATACCTAATCTTGCATTTTGAGAAAGGCTTCTGAGGGAAGCATACCTATGCAATGGCAAGGAAAACCCAGGTCAGTAAGTAAAACAATCAACCTAATTCTGGATCATGAAGATAAAGGGAAAAGTACAGAGTAAGTAGAATAATTAAGCAGCCAGGAAAGAACTAGAAAAGAGTAAAATAAATATTCTCAGAAATTCAAGATTATTATGCAAGAAGATACAGTTTTGAAAACAAAAAAGTTATAAAACATAAATCTTTTTGGCAGTTAAAAAGCATCAACAAAATCTTCTATTAAAGACTGAATATTTTAGTCCCCCCAAAATTCATATGTGGTGATGATCTGCCAATGTGATGGTATTAGGTTGTGGAGCCTTTGGGACATTTTTAAGTTATGAGAGTAGAGCCCTGATGATAGGAATTGAGCTCTTATATGAGGACCCTAGACAGCTATGTCAATTTTTCTGTAACGTGAGAGTACAGCAAGAAGAACCAGGAAGCAGGTTCTTAACAGACACCCAATCTGTCAACACCATGACCGTGGACTTCCAAGGTTCCTGAACTATGAGAAATAAAAGGTTGTTGCTAAGCCACCTAGTTTATGATATGTTTGTTTTAGCAACCTAAATGGACTAAAACAAAAGTTGGTACTGAGAAGAGGGGCTGCTGACCTAAAAATGTGAAAGTGGCTTTGGAGCTAAGTAAAGCCTGGAAGATTGTTGAGGTGCATGCTAAAAATATGAACATTAACATTAATTCTGGTGAGGACTCAGAAAGAAAAGAAGAGAGAATGTAAGTCTTAATCTTCTTGGGAAATACCTAAGTAATACTGAAGAGGATTTGGTAAATATATGGACAGCAAAGTCCATTGTGATGAGTTTTCCAAAGGAAATGAAGAATATATTATTGAAAACCAGAGGAAAGCCAGTTCTTGGTATAAACTGACAAAGGACTTGACTGAATTTTGTTCCTGTCTTAGTGTTTAGTGGAAACTAGAATTCGTCAGCTACAAAAAATGAGAGCACTAAGGATGTGACTAATCAATTGTTTAATAAGATTAGTATGAATCTTCAGTCTCAACAGAAGTCAGATGTTATTTGTCAAGACAATGTAAGAATGACACCAAAGATAATTCAGCAATTGGCAGGGCTTCCCCTCCCATCACAAGCCCAGAAAGCACGGGCCCAGAGAGCATAGATGCCATTACATAGGTTACAAAGAACAGTGCTGCTCAGTCTCAGGACTGGAACCCCATCCAGAAGAGCCTTGGGTGCAGAGTTTGAGCCTAGCAGAACTGCAGGGCCCTGGTAGAGAAAATTACTGGTTGGGGCCCCATTAGAGAGCCACTGTAGGGCCTTCTCATCAAGCCATGGGAGTGATGTTGCCATCCAATGGACATGGAAGAAGAAGCATCTGGCCAAAAGGAATAATTCTTGAGCTTTCAGGTTTAATGTTGTTTCCTGATAAGTTTTGAACTTACTTGGAAGCCATTACTCCTTTACTGTTTCCTGTTTTTCCTTTTTGTAATGGGAATGTCTACCCCATGCCTGTTCCACCACTGTGTTTTGAAAGCTTATAACTTGTTTGGTTTCACAGGTTCATAACTAGAGAAGAATTTGCTTCAGGAAGAATCATACTCCGCCTCTCACCCGTGTCTACTTTAGATGATACGCAGATGAGACTTTGGACTTAGACTTTACAATGGACACTGGAAAAACTTAAGATTTGGGGGACTGCTAGGGTGGAACTAGTATATTTTGGATGTGACAAGGATATAAATTCTGAATAATTAGAAATGAAATGTCATGGATTAAATATTTATGTCTCCCCAAAATTCACATGTTGAAACTCTAGCCCCAAAGTGATGGTGTTAGAAGTTGGGGTATTTGGAAGACGATTAGGTCATGAGGGTGGAGCTTCATGAATAAGATTAGTGCCATTGTCAAAGGAACCCAGAGAGCTCTCTGGTTTTTTTTTTTTTTTTTTTTTTTTTTTCCAACAGGTGAGATCGCAACAAGAAGATGGCTGTTTAAGAACACAGAAATAAGCGGGCCCACGTGAGACAGCACATCTTCCAAGTTCTTGATTTCAAACTTCCCAGCCTCCAGAATTACGATATATAAATCTTTGTTGTTTAAGCCTTCCAATTTATGGTATTTTTGTGAAAGCAGCGTGAACAGACAAAGACATCTTTCTTACGGAAGAAACTGCAAGTGATTTACCTAATATTTTCCCCTCCAGAATGTAGAGCTTGATTTCCATACACTTTCTCTTTGTTCAGGGGCTGTACTTACTGACTCTATTCAAAGACTAGGCTAGAACACAAAAGCAGTAAGTGACATCAGTGATATAACATGTATATAATGTGATAAGAATAGTACTTCCCTTATGTGAAATTCTTCCCCAAAATTTATAACCTCAATCTAATCAAAAGAAAAACATCAGACAAACCCAGATTGCAGGACCTTCTGCAAGATAACTGACCAGTACTCTTCAATATTATTTTGCTGTCATTGAAAAACAAAGACTGAAAAAACTATCACAAACTAGAGGAGACTTGGGAAGCATAACACTGAAATGTAATATCGTGTCCTGGATTCGATTCTAAAGCAGAAAGACGACATTAATTTTAAAATTGGTGAAATACAAGTAAAATTCAGAATTTACTTAATATTAAAGTACCAATAATGAGTTTCTTATTTTTGTCAAATGCACATGGTAATGAGGTTGTCAACAATGAGGGAAAATTGGGTGAGAAGTACACAGGAACTTTCCTTACTACTTTCAACTTTTCTTTAAATATAAAATTATTCTAAAATTTAAAAGTGTAGTAAAATTGTGGTTGCCAAATAAAACTTAGCAGATTTTGTAATAGTAGAAAAGACACAAAGTAGCTGAGATATGGAATATAGATCCAAAATATTTATTGTGCATTTATTAGGAAATCTCAAAAGAGAAAAATGAATCAATAGATATGAGAAAATAGTCATAAGTAAAAGAAAGGCACTAACAGTTAGAATAAAAGTGACAACAGAAACAAAGGAATAAAAAGATAAACATACAGTCATTGGTTGCTAGCATATCTGCACTCAAGATTGGAGTAAAAATTCTCCTGAATGAAAATAATCAAAGCAATATTGACTAAGAACAGAATGAAAATGAAACCGATAATAGGTTTATGATGACCTACAATGAAGACAATAGAGCAATGCTTCAATAATTTTAATTTTTGAATTCTGTACCCAGCCAAACTCTCAATTACAACACGAGGAAAAAAAATAGATGACTAAGAGGACACTTAAGGGTACACCAAATATAAAAACCACAGAAAATTTGTGGAAGAATTATTAAAATGTGTAGCAGTAAAACTGAAAACAAAAGCCAAGAAAGAATAATATCACTTTCTAGAAAATAATTACTTTTCCAATCATTTTAAGGAAAAATAGAGCCAAAAAAAAGAAACGAACAGATAATCTACATAACCTTGACATGTGGGAAGTTCTGATTTCAGCAGCACAGACTTGGTTATAGTTAACAAAAGAGAGTAGAATTATGTGTTCTCACCACGAAAAATGATGAGATGTAATGCGTATGTTGATTAGACTTATTTAGCCATTTCACAATGTATACGTATATCAAAACATCATTGGCACCATAAATATACATATATATAATTTTTGTCATTAACAAATAGAATATAACAATAATTGTCATACAAAATAAAAATGAATGAACAAAAGAGTACTTAAAAAGTGAACCATTAATATAGTTGTTTTTGGGAAGAGAGAATCAAGTGGAACAATGATTTTCTTTTTATTCTCACACTTTTCTATGCTTTCCCATTTTATTATTGGATTTCTTAGTTTTAAATTAATAACCTTTTGGAAGTACTGTCTAAACTAACCTGAGAAAAAATTAAAACACAGGACCCAAACATCTAATCATATGAAGGAAACACATTGTGCTATTGGTATGTTTTCATTTTTTTTTCTGTTCTTGCATTTTTCATTAACTTAGGAGTTATGGAGAATGTAACATGGTCAGTAATATTAAATACAATTTTTTTATGTTAATAGAATAAACCAGTTTCAAGTACATTACAACTAACCTTCCCTAACCCGGCTCCACAGTCTGTCACCAGACTTTCTCTTCATACTTAATTTCTTGCCTCTCCTTAAAATAGACAGTGAATCATTCACCCATTCATCTGATTACCATGGAATAGTGCAGCGTTAAAGTTTACAATGAACTTACAATTTAGCAGAAAAATAGACATGCAAAAACACCAATTACATAATAATATATATGTGTTTTACTAAGAGTGAAAAAGTACTATGTGAAAAGAGTGCAAGATATGCCTAAGTTCCTATGTGGACAGAAAAAGCTCTGTAGAGAATATGGGCTTGCCTTCAACTTAAAACATAAGGAGGAAATGAACAGTACATTTTCGAGTTGGAATTGCTCAGGCTTAGTGAGAGGTAGCACTGCCCACCTCATCTAGCCAGTAAGTGACAGAATTAGGATTTGAATCCACTTCATGACCTCAACCACCAGGCCCCACAGTTCCTGATCATCTGCCAGTTATACAGTCATGCATTTAGAAACAAAGCCAGAGAGATCATAATAATTAGAGTCGGGCACAACTACATTTTTTCAATACTATTCAATAGGTAATAATGATGATGGCATTACTAAGAAACCGGCAGACACTCGAATATTCATTTACAAAACTGGATGAGATAATGAGGAGCACTATGACCTCATCACAAGCTTTCGCCAACAAGCCCACTTTATTCTACTGATCAAACTAGGCAAACACCATGCTGCAAAGCTGAATCTGTTCCAGTACTTAAATCTGCTATTCATTTTAATAACGGTCACATGTAAGTCACCTGCTCCATTTCTGAAACTACACTATGGGGACATGGTCTCAATGTCACCTTATTTCACTTCTTGAGGTAAAATGAACAAACCCCAGTATTAGCCCATAGCTGCTAAATAGAAGCCTATAAATCCAGATGCATCTTTGGGACCAGCACAATGCTCCTTAATCACTTTACTCATTACTGCTTTAGCAAAGCACTCAAGACAAAATAGACAGTAATTGGCATTGTGTAAACATGTGCAGCCAGTCAGTCCTTGAGATATGACCCTTCAATATCAGATGTTCACACTTGCATTAGGTGGAAGTCATGTCCAATATAAAAATGTTTATATGCTTATTTTTACTTATTTTATAAAATCATGCAACCAAAATCATCGGCTTTCTCAAATCTAATATTTCAAGAATAAATTTTAAATATGATTTAAAGACTAAGATCCTTCATAGGAAGAGAAAATCATTCATTCATTCATAGATTTATATATATATATATGTAATTGTATTTGTGTATGTATATACGAATGCCTACTGAATGACAGGCATTGTATTACACAAATCATAGGTTGATAAATTATACAGTGCCCTTGGGTAGTTCTCCAATCAGTAAGGGAGAGAAAGAAGTAAATAGATAACTGCAAAATGTCAGGCAGGACCTGACCCTAAGGGACCTGGGGCTTGGCTTTAGGAAAAAGGGCCTTCAGCACAGAAGTACAGCTTTAACAATATCCATCATGGGCCAGTGCAACTCAGTATTTACACCTCGCTTTCTCCCAGCAGACCCCAGGGTCTCACTCCTGCTTTGATTGATGGGGTTTTTGTTTGCTTCTGTCCTTTCTCTGGCTTTGGCTCTTGATTTAACTGTGTCTCTGGCCTTGTGGATCCACTGCATTGTCTCCTTGTTCACAGCTTGTCTCCTTGCTCCAAGTCTCTCAGCCAATTAAGAATGATCACATTGTAATTGACATCTGGCTGGTCCTTATTGTGAATGGAGCGGGTAGAGAGTAGGAATCTGATTCAGGGGTTTATTAGGACAGACAGGATTTGGTCCATATTAGATAAGATCATTGTGTGTGTGTGTGTGTGTGTGTGTGTGTGTGCATGTGTGTGTGTGCATGTGTGTGTGTGTGTGCGCGCGCATGTGTGTGTGTGTGTATTTAGGGAGGCACCAAAACTTAGAATAAGGGAAGAAATAACTTCAGAATATGGATACATTTTACATTTAGGACATTTTCTTGGTGATAGTGATACAAAATAATTGAAGAAGTAGGCAGTGTTAAAACAAAGATGTGTTACATGTAAGTAAATATGTGGATACATTGGATGCATGTAAGCACAGATTCCTAGTCTCCACAAATATCACCTTATCTAAAACAAGAAAAAAACAATTATAAATAGTTATCTTATAAATTTTTAATGAGGTTCATTAATCTCAGAATCACTGAAATTAACCTAGGTAGGGCAATGTTCTGCCTGTGTTTACAGTAGACCCAATTTAGACTCCTAGTGCGTGATATTAGCACATACTGCATTCATTCCCCCTTACTTCAATTATTCACCCAATGCATATTTTAGAACACCTTCTATGTTAAGGATATGGAAAGAAATGAAAAATAAGCAAATAAACATTAATTACATCAAGTGGCAATATGTGCTATGAAGCCAAGAAAAACAGAGAGCTTGCCTGGGAAGAGGGTTGCATTTTAGTTACATTGGTCACAGAAGTCCTCTCTGATAAGGTGACCCATGGAATACAAGTCACGTGAGGTCAGAAAGAAAGCTAGGTGGGTGTCTACGGAATGAGGAGCAAAAAGGCCCTGAGACGGAAGCACTCCAAATGGGGCAAGGAAGCTGGAGCACAGTGAGCAACACTAGCACAAAGGGTGGGGAGAGAATCAGAGGAAAAGCTTGAACCAGGGGAGAAAGTCCCACATGTGGAAATGGGCTGCAGGCAGGAGTCAAAAGAGCTCCTTTCATAGGAAAATCTTCATTGAGGAAATGAGGTATAGGCTAAACAACCACCGGTGCATAAGAATGAATGAACCAGAATGGGGATAGGCAGAAAAGGACCATGCTGAAGTGTGCTGAAGATCCCCATTCCACGGCCAATTCCCGGGCTGAGCTTGGCTACTGACTAGCCCTATTACCCTGAAAAATACGACCCTCACAGAACTCAGTTTAGTCATTGATAAAATGCATACAATAACGTCTTAGTGGGCTTTTGCAAGGAGGAGATAAACGTATACATATTAGTCTGTCTTATCAATATTCTTACAGGACTTTGGGGCGTCAGCTCAAGGCAGGTCTTGAGTGTCCCACGAAGTAGGAGAGAAAAGCAACCCTTGACATATTCAAGAGTATTTTTCTGTAGAGGAGTGAAAAAATGGAAATGGAGGGGGGCGGGGGATACAGGGAAATATAGGGCTAAGAAAGATGTCCCTTGTGTTTGCTTGTTTGTTAGAGATGGAACATATGATGGCGTATTGGTGTCTGGTTGGAAAAGACCGAGTGTACACGGGGCATTCTGTGTTAGAGGAGAGTTAGGAATTGACTGCAGCCCCAAGGCTTGAGTAGGTGAGAGGTACGGCTCTGAAGCATGTGCCAGAGAAACAATCTGTGTTTGAAAGAGTGGGTGGCAAGAATAAGTGGAAGGTCTGTTCTGGGTCTCTTTGGCTACTAGCATTGATTTCTCTTCACCTAGAAAAACAACCAAAACCTAATTTTCAAAGGATCTTGACTTTTTTATTTCCTAGGATCCTGAAGGCAGAGGGAGTCCCGATCTAAATGGCTGTCATCTTTATCCCATCTGTGTAGAATTTCATGACACTTTCTCCTATCCGAGATTCCATGTTCCATTTACTCTCCTTTGATAATGGATACGCCAACCAGTCTCCATCCTTGTCAGTAAGTCTCGAGACCTGTAGCCATGTTGAGCTTCAGTAATAATCTGCAGTACTTTGGGAATCTGGCAGCATCTCAGCAATGTTTCCCGTTAGATGAGTGCTTCTCAAAGTTCAGCCCTCAGAGAGACAGCAGCAGCACTGGATACCTTTGTAGAATGACCAATTCTCCTGTCCCATTGCAGAGCTGCTGAATCAGAAACTCTGGTTATGGAAAGCAGCACTATGCGTTTTTTAAAAGCCCTCCAAGTGACTCAGAGCCACATTCTGGGGTAAGAACTGCTGTTCTGGGCTGGGGGAGAGACAAAAGAATTCATGTAAGAAGAATAAATAAAACCCATCTTTTTTTCAGGTAACTAACACCTCACCTCTCCCCCGCCAAAAACAAACAAACAAACAAACAAACAAAAAACTGATTCAGAAAATATACACACCATATATAAAGTCACAATAGAAAATTTAGAAACTGAGAAAATTAGAAAAGGTTTTAAAGGTCAGTCAGGGTCCTGTCACTCCAACAACCAGCGTTAATCTTTTGTTCTTTTATTTCTAAAGACAACAATGTGTTCTTTGCCCTTACCGGCTTGCAGCTGAGGCTAGCTACTTTCGCTGGTGAACTGAAGGCACTTACCATATTGGAATTAACTTGAAGCTTCGGGAACCATTCATATTTTTGTTTAGCAAAATGCACTTTGCTTACGGCTTGCTTTTCCTGAAGATGTGTATTTCTCTGTGGCCAGACAGACGCTATTTCCCTGTTTTCTATGGGCATCCACAAATTATTTATGCAGTCAATAAACATCTTAAAAGTAACTACTCATTCGGGCTGAATTGATGTTTGTGCTAACTAGAAAAGAATGTTGGTTCTGGCAGTTTGTTACCTTTGCACCTTATAAATAGAAGGGATTTAGTCAAGAAGCCTGGATGTTAGGGACTCCCTGAAGCTTTTGCAGGAGAGGTATGAAGGGGAGGGAACCCAGAGCCAGGGACTAATTAGCACATTGACTGCCAATTCAGGCACTCTTGGGCCTGACTAGGAGGTGGGAGGTGGGTTGGGTGGAGACTTGCAAACGTGTCTATCAGATTAGCCTTCTCACTCATTTATTCATTCTTGCCAGTGCATTTCTTCATTTCAGTTCTTCCATCTCTCAGCAGTACCTGCTTCTGCACTTCCCTTTTTCTCTTTCTACCAATTTCTCTCTGCCTCCCTACTCTCACATAACTATTTAATCTCTTCAATATAGAAAACACAATAAGTACCTGTGTACAATTTCTGCACCATCTTTCTTCTTTGCCTTACCAAAAAAAAGTCTCTTTTACGTCTACATTTTTGCTTTCTTTTACCTGCTTGCAGGCAAAGACTGCATGCTTTTAGATTAGCTAGTGCGAAGGGTTTTTCTAAAAATCCTTTAAATGTTCACACCAGAAGACAGTCAATTTTCATTTACATTAGTGATTTTATCAAGTCAGATTTATAAAAGACCGACACATAATTAACCAGAAAAAAGTATTTTTTAACAATTTGCATCTCTGAAGCTAAACATGCTTACACCTGCTCACCTGTGACAGACACAAAGCAGGAAAACAAACAGAGCAAAAGGATGTTATGTAGAGAGAAAGACCACGTTTGTTAACACACGTTTTGTTGTACTATTCATAACAGGTATATGCGCATGCATATTTTAAATCCTGTTAATTACTTAATGTGGACTGAATGCAACAGATTTTTATCTCAGTTGCGTTTCCTTTCACCTTTTCCGTGATTTTAGAGGCTTACTTATAATCCTTACCTTTTCGTGAAATGGCATTTTAAATTCAGTAGTTTAATAGTATTATGCTTTTTTGTCTAAATTTTGTCTGCTTTTAAAAAATAAAGTATTTGTATTCGGTAAATATAGAATTGATGATTATTTTTCTAGTAAATTCTAAGATAAGATATTATACTGGGTGAGTAAAATATGTTTCATCAGCCAGAAACTTTTTTGCTGCTTTTACTATTCTGATTCCTCCTCTGCTAAGATGAAATGCCCTGAAATTAAATACAGTCATGTGAATCTGGTATCAATAAAGTTATGCAGGCATTACTGGAAGAAAATTATATTAATTTATTGTGTCACATGAGTGCTTTTAGGTATTCTTTCCAACCCAGGCAGTCAAGGCAGCAGGTGGTCTTCTGTGCTCATTTTCTTTGTTATCACCGTGCTCTCTGGTCCCAGCTCAGGCTAATCAAGGTCAAATTCCTTGATGTCCTAATTCTGGCTTTCATTTATTTACTAAGGATAGAGCAGAGAATGGCTGAGTGAAATGGCTATGACCAATCTCCTGTACACACTTTAATAGTTCTCAATCTGTGTTCTTATCAAAGGTATATTTTATCCTAGTAGTGCATTATTATTTAAATATGTTTGCATTTATTATAGTGTTTTATCACTAAAATGATCACAACTTGATGCTAACATATTTTGTTCAGTGCTGCAAGTTGGTAATACTAATGTAATAATATGTCACAAAAATATTCTTGTCACACATCTGCATGCCCCAAATAGCATGTATCTGTGTGTGTGTGTGTATGTGTGTGTGTGTGTGTGTGTGTGTGTGTGTGTGAATTGAGGGAAAGATACAACACTGGATACTGGAACCAATTCATAAGGAATTTAATGGTCTAGCAGTAAATTGGGACACTCAGGGGAGCAATTTGGAAGAAGTACTTAAGATTAAACACTTAGTACTTAACACAACTGCTTTACCGACTAACAGATCATTACCTAGTGGTTGACAAAGTATTTTCACAGCTATACCTGTCAGTCAATTCTACCAGCTCATTTTTTAATTAGCAAATCTTGAAACCACAACCAATTAGGGGTGGAATGGCAAGCAAATGGTAACTTCCATTTTGTTTTCTTTATTGTCCTTAAACTGGTCTACAGTACCTATTCTCTAAGATAATGATGATGAAGTAGAAGAATAAGCAACTTTTTTGTTTAGAAAATTAATTCATAACTTAATCACTGGTAAATGTAGAAATACATTTATCTCTGTGTGTGTGTGTTTGTGTGTGTGTGTGCAACTATGCCATTTATTCTTGATATCAAAGTAGAATATTTTTCCATGGTAAAGGAAGGTTAAATTATTAGTAAGACTTAAGCGATAGATATTATGATTAACTAACCAATGCAGCCAGAAAGGGTCTTGCTATTTCCTCTTCTGAAATAATAATACTATTGTAAATGTCCTTTTTTATTTTTTAACATTTCCCTTAGTACCCTTTAACTAGATGCCTACTGAATAAGTACATACATAAAATGTGAGTACAATTTCTACATTATGCTTATCGTATAGTTGGAAAAGCGGGGAAGTGAAGAATTGCTGTAAATTTGAAATTCTCCTTTCTGGGAATATCACCTACTCTTTATTAGATGGATCTCTGGTAATGTCTAAAATCCTGAACTGATTTCTTTAAACTCTGGCTGCAAGGAATCATTAGCTGAATGGTCAAAGATGAATGAGAAAATCCAATGCTTGCCTCAGAATGAGCAGATCTGATTGTCACTGTATCCGTAAATCTCAGCCACCTAAATTTATAAATTTGAAAACTCCCTTAGGAACACTGTCCAAATATCAGCTAGATATGCGGCATGATCTTGCACTATATCCGGGAGGGTCTAATGACAAAATTTGGGTTAAAAGCAAGTCTAGTTCTATAACTTTAACAACTAATTAAATACCTGTACTAAAAGGGATAAAAGTTTTATTTCAGTTAGGAACTAAGGAGGTCTTACTACTTGACTCTGTGCTGCTGAATATATTTTATCAATGATTTCTCTAGAGATGAAAATGCATGCTTATCTAATAAAATTTGGGAATGTGAGAAACGGCTAACTACTGTGTAGAGAGACAGATTTTTAAAAAACTGTTTAAAGATCCAGCATGATTAATTGTAAAATGCTAAAAACTCAAAGTCCTAAGTTAGGTGAGAAAAATCATATGTACGAATAGAGGGAAGGAAACGTCTTCTCTGATAAGAATGCATGAAAGCATTATCCAGAGTCTTCAGGACTGCAGCTTCCGTAGCTACATCTGGAGTATCTTAGAACGTCTCAGACATGCAGCAGCCAGTAACGGATTTGGCCTCTACAGAAGAAATTTCTCTCTGGGATAAGAAAAGAGAAGAGAGAGAAAATCAAGTTACACAGAGATGTTAAGAAGAACAGGGGACTGTTAAAGGTGCTTATATCAGAAGACATCTATTGTTTTAGTGAGTAAGATGGTAAATAATGTAACCACCAATGGAATCAAATCAAATTTTATTTAATATTTTAAGAGCAAATTGTTCTATTTATTTTATACCAAGAAAGCAAAACAAAATTAGATGTAATGATATAGAAGCATGATTTCTGAAATTTGTTTTTCAAATTGAGATGGCTTATTTCAACTCTTTGTTTACTGCCATTGGCTACTTATTTCTTATTATAATTCCATAAAATAAATGTGAATGGGTTCATAATATAGGTGAGAAAATATGCAGAGAGAACTCTCTATTCTCATCATATCTGCCAATTCCAAGTTTGTTCCACAATCTATTTCAGTTTAACGGTAGGATTTCTATTTACCCCGTTTGTTTCCTATGCTCATGGACAGGATCCCAAATTTTATTTGGTCTACACTGTAACTAGGTTAGATCATAGGAGGATAGAGGCTATTACTACAGAGCTGACATGAGTATCTTTACATTACTACACAGCTGACGTGAGTATCCTTACGTATCTATTTCTGAAAAATTAATCCATATTTGTTTTCAAATTATAAAAATAATTACATGGTTATTAAAGTTTCTGTTGATGAAACAGCCTATAGAAAGAATATAAATAAATATAGTTAGTCCAAGAACAATTTCTTGACTGACTCAAAACACATTTTTCAAAAAATTAAGAACACAAATAAGCTGGTTATTAACTTTTTCCTCAAGTGAGGGTAAACACAAGGCTGCTGCTGGTGATGTTGCCTTTTTAGGTTCAAAGGTGATCCTGTGAGCAATGATTTCCAATGTGGATAAATACAGCTGAAGAGACTGATGTGTGACCTTTACTTTCCAAATCAAGTGCATGTGTAATCTGCCCACGGTTAATGCCTGCATCCATATTCAGGAGAGACATTGACTCCCCTTGGCCCTGGCCCTGGGCCTAAGTGTTTCTATGAATACTGAGCCGGCAACCCACAAAGGCTTTGAAACAAGCCAGCTCACAGAGCAGCACTCAACTTTCCCAGTAAAAACACAATCTGTGAACATGCTTTAAAAAACACTTTTCGTTGCCTTCCTCAGATTATCATCGTCCTGGTTTGGACAACAGCGTTTCAAGCACAGTGCTTTTGTTCTCTTTCGAATGATAATGCTCTCTGCAAATGCTTATCAATTATTGACAACCTTTGTTATATTCTTAGAACTAATGGGACAATAAGCAGTGTTACTAACTTATGACATCCCTTTTCATTACCAATGATTGAACCATTCCCACACATTTTAAACTCCAAATAAGGAGGTGGGGTAGGGGGCTACAAAAAGAAAGACAACCCACATACAGATTTCACCTCACTAACGACTTAATTGGCATCACCCCTGGGGTGAAATGTTGTAACACCCTACAACCCTTTATGACAGGAAGTGAAAATTCCATATCCAATTGGAGCTACAGGGATAATTTAGGGAGGCAGAATGCAATTATCCAATTAGGAATTTAGCCAGAACAGAAAGGTTAATCCCCCTTAGTCCTTTGAAAAGAGCCCATGGGATCTTTAATGACGACAAGGGGTCAGGACCTGTGTTTTACAACTCAAGCCAAAAAATTATTCAGACTTCTCTCTCACTTTCTGAAAAAGAGGGAGGCTCAATCTACCAAATTTCAAAAGAAATATTCCCCAATATCAGAACTTCTCAGAATTTGCCGATTTCTCATATTATCCACTCTAGGTTACGAAGCCACAATATAAAAACTGGTTTAGCTTGAAAAGCAAGTTTAGTATTTGGCTAACAATAATTCTGTGGCACGGGATGCTTTCCTGCACAGAAGACAGAGAATGGCATGGAGTTGGATGCTGACTCAGAGGTTTGGAATGCGCCATTGATGCCTGGCTGGGCTCCAGCTTTTGGCTTAGAATCTGCCAACTTGGCAGGCTGGGGAATTTGCTGTGGCAATTTTTCAAAATGAGAAGAATCAGTCCAAGGAGAGATTGTTTCTACATTTTAACTACCAGGACAAGTGACAGGGTCCTCTCTAACAAACAGTCTGGCCCAAGACAGAAAGAGAGGTTAGGCTCAAAGGAGAACCGACGGCCTATTTGCAGGAACCTCTTGTACCAGTAATATACCTTTTGGGCATTCATTCCAAAGTTCCAGCCAAAGGAAATATGAATTACAAATTTCAGTCTGGGAGGCACAGAACACAGACCTGCCGGATGCAACAACAAATGGTACTTTTCAGGTCTTCCTATTAGACAGACAGTTATGTCATGGATATTTAGAAGTGAAGCAATTTTTCTTTGGATGTCAGCCAATACAGGATCATTAAACAGAGCTTTTTGGATTCTCAAATCTAATATGTCGAGAGAGAGAGAGAGAGAGAGAGAGAGAGAGAGAGAGAGAGAGAAAGTTTTCAGTTAGAAACCAACTATAGCTTTGCCATATTACTCTTTTAATTCTTCAGCCTTTAAGTCCCTTGATAAATTCTAACTGGTACAAACATTTTGATGAAACACGTAGAATGTCCTCAAATACTGTTTAATTTTCTACAAATTTCAATTTGTCCCAGTGACCTACAGAATAAATTTCTTATAAAACTTAAAAAGCTACTTGTAAAAAAATTTAGGCAATACATCAAAGCGGAAATTAGAGGACTTTAGTAAGCTTCTGTGAATCAATGGAATTTAATACAACCATATCAATGTGTATTACAATCCGGTTACAGCACCACTATTTACACATCATATTGAAATTGATATTGAATTAGCATTAGAAAATAATTGCAACTCTGTCTGCATCAGAACTTTAAACATTTTAACAGTACAATAAAAAACACACAAATTTTATATCACCTTATAGATAATATTGTTGGTTTGGGTTTTTGATTAAGTTTTCTAAGAAGGCAAACATTTTATATGTGGTAATTTTGAAACATCTAAACAATGATTTCTCAAAAAAATGAAAAATATATTTTGTATACATTTGAAAAGCTAGTTTCTACTCGTGCAATATTATGTATTTTGTAGTTAAATTTACATTAAAAATAAAATGATAAAATATTATTAACTAAAAGAATAAAATAAATAAGTAATCTGAGATGCCCCAAAACTTTAGTTCCTTTAGAGTGCTTTTGTTTTCTCTTAAAATATTTAATTGTATAGAATCTAATGATATCCAAGGAGATAAAATCTAACATCCACATATATTTCCTGCATATGTAGGCAAATCTCTTTAAAGATAGTTAAGTTATTGCATTACCTGTTGTGAAAGTAGGGTTTATTCTATTCTAAAACTTTCAAGAAGATGACCATCTACGTCATCTTAGGGTTTCAAAACAAATGTTCACTATTTTTTTCAATTTTGTAGGATGAGGGAGGTGAAGATGACCTTATAATGACAATAATACCTAAAATGTACAGGATACAAGTTTTAAAATGCAGATTTTTCACCCTAGTTAAGAAGACTTTATCCAAAAGAAAGACAGTAACAAATGCTGACAAAGACGTGGTGAAAAGGGAACCCTTGTACACTATTGGTGGGAGTGTAAATTAGTACACAAACACTGTTGAAATCAGTGTGGAGGTTTCTCCAAAAAAGAAAAATAGACCTACCATATGATCTAATAATCTTACTACTAAATACCCCAAAGAAAGGAAATCAGTATATCAAAGAGATATCTGCACTCCCATGGCAGCATCTGCTCACAATAGCCAGAAGTTGAAAGCACCTAAATATCTATCAACCGATGAATGAGTAAAGAAAATGTGGTACAGAAACACAACGAACTATTCAGTTAATAAGAGAATGAGATCCTGTCGTTTGTAACAACATGAGTGGAACTGGGCGTCGTTATGTTAAGTGAAATAAACCAAGCACAGAAAGATAAACTTCACATGTTTTCACTTATTTGTGTGGGCTAAAAATTAAAGCAATTGAACTAAGGGAGATAGAGAATAGAAGAATGGTTATCAGAGACTAGAAAGGGTAGTGGCGGGGGGTGAAAAGAGGGGATGGTTAATGCATACAAAAATATAGTTAGATGGAATGAATAACATCTAGTATTTGATAGCACAACAGCATGGCTACAGTTAACAATAATTTATTGTATTTTTTAAATAACTAAAGGAATATAATTGGGTTGTTTGTAACACAAAGAAAAGGTAAATAATTGAGGTGATGGACACTCCATTTGCCCAGATGTAACTGTTTTGCACTGTGTGCCTGTATTCAAATATTTTAGGCACCCCATAAATATATACACCAACCGTATACCTCCAACATTAAAAATGAAAAAAATATAGACTTTATTATTATTGAGGTATAGTGAGATGAACAGATCAGGAGGTGACTGCCATTGAAAAAATGGTTAATTACTCACAGCTTGCAGGAGGAGGTGGCACATGATACAGGTCCACCATGAGAAGGACCAGGATCCTTCAGGGGTCAGGAGGTGCAAGGAGGGCAGAGCACAAGCAAGAGACTTTGTTGCATTTTCTCTGGAAAGGACTGGAGGAGGCAAGGAAAGCAAACTAAGTATTAGCTAGTTGAATAATTTCAGCAGGCTTTGTCTAATAGAGGTGTCCCTAATTGTCAAGTATCTGGCCCTGGGGTGGTTAGGGCAGAGGAATAGAGTCCCAGAGTGGAAGAGTCCAGTAGAAGAAGTGGTTGGGGCTATGGACTCTGAATTTGTCAGTTTGCATATGAAAAGCACACCAGGGGCGGGGTAGGGGGGGTGGGGGTTGGCCGGCAAGGGAGTAATTTATTTTCTCTAGAAATTGACTGTCTCTCCAGGATCAGCAAAGCTCCTTATACAAAGGCATCAGAAATACAGAAACTAAAAGAACGTGATTAATACAATAGACTTTTCATTTTATTTTAAGTCAGGTGGCAATCAAAAAGCCTTTTCATTTTGTCCAATGAGTACTAATTTTCTTTAATGCATACCCATTTTCTGTTGATTGAGCCATACTGTAAAAATTGTTTAACATCTGCTTATGTAATGAAGTCATCCTTTCATTGGAATATCTTTTCTTTGGAGTTAAGCAGACCCCAAATAAAATCCCACTTTTACCCGTTTTACTTTGGGTAATCACACATAAATTATTGTCCAAGCCACACTTCCTTCATTTGCTAGAAAAATAATTATTTTACTTATTAATTTGAGAGTAAAATGTAAAAATGCCTGTATAGTGCCCAGAGCTCAGAAAAAGCTCAACAAAAATTCTTACTGTATTCTTTACAAATTTATAAGTTGAAGCCACTAAGATTCTGAGTAGTCAATAAGGTTTTTTTTTTTTTTAGTGTATTTATGTCCATTCCTTTATATTTCCCTAGAGTTGCACTAACCATTTTCTAGGAAAATCTTACTATATCAGATATTAGGGGGCCCAGTTTATGACAGACACACCTTAACTGCTAGAAAATATCTTTACCATCAGATGGTGGACCTCTATAGAAAATAAGAGCCAACATGATTGATTATTAGAGAAATGTAAGTCAAAACTAATATGAGACACCATCTCATGCCCATTAGAACGGTTTTATTAAAAGGTTTAATGGACTCACAGTTCCATATGACTGGGGAGGCCTCACAAGCATGGTAGGAAGCAAAAGGCATGTCTTACATGGCGACAGGCAAAGGGGCTTATACAGGGGAACTCCCACTTATAAAACCATCAAATTTCATGAGACTTACTACCATGAAAACAGTATGGGGGAAACCATTTGACTATATTATCTCCTACTGGGTCCCTCCCACGATATGTGGGAATTATGGAAGCTACAATTCAAGATGAGATTTGGGTGGCAACACAGCCAAACCATGTCATTCTTCTCCTGGCCCCTCTCAAATTTTGTGTCCTCATATTTTAAAACCATGTATGCCTTCCCAACAGTCCTTTAAAGTCTTAACTCATTTCAGCATTAACTCAAAAGTCCACAGTCCAAAGTTTTATCTGAGACGAGGCAAGTTCCTTCCACCAATGAGCCTGTATGTAAAATCAAAAGCAAGTAAAGTACTTCTTAGAAAAAGTGGGGGTACAGGTATTGGGTAAATAAACCCAGTCCAAATGTGAGAAATTGGCCAAAACAAAGGGGTTACAGACCCCATGCAAGTCCAAAATTCAGCCAGGCAGCCATATCTTTTTTTTTCTTTTTCTTTTTCTTTTTTTTTTTTGAGTCAGAGTTTCACTCTTGTTACCCAGGCTGGAGTGCAATGGTGCGATCTGGGCTCACCACAACCTCCGCCTCCTGGGTTCAGGCAATTCTCCTGCCTCAGCCTCCTGAGTAGCTGGGATTACAGGCACGCGCCACCATGCCCAGCTAATGTTTTGTATTTTTAGTAGAGACGGGGTTTCACCATGTTGACCAGGATGGTCTCGATCTCTTGACCTTGTGATCCCCCGGCCTCGGCCTCCCAAAGTGTTGGGATTACAGGCTTGAGCCACCGCGCCCAGCCAAGGCAGCCAAATCTTAAAGCTCTGACACGATCTCCTTTGACTTCATGTCTCATATCCAGGTCCTGCTGATGCAAGAGGGGATCTACCATTTGCCTTGGCCTTGGGCAACTCTACCCCTGTGGCTTTGCAGGATACAGCTCCCCTCCTGGCTGCTTTCACCTGCTGGCATTGAGTTTCTGCAACTTTTCTAGGTACACAGAACAGCTATCCATAGATTTGCCATTCCATTCTGGGGGCTGGAGGACAGTGGTCTTCTTCTCACAGCTCCACTTGGCAGTGCACCAGTGGTGATGCTGTGTGGGGGTTCCAACCCCCAATTTCTTCACCTCACTGCCTTGGCCGAGGTACCTCATAACAGCCCCACCCCTGCAGCAAACTTCTGCCTGTACTTCCAGGCATTTCCATACATACTCTGAAATCTAGGCTGAAGTCCCCATACCTCACTTACTGACTTCTGTGCACCCGCAAGCTCAAAAATCACATGGAAGCTGCCAAGCTTGCATCCTCTGAAGCCATGGCCCAACCTGTACCATGGACCCTTTTCGCCACAGCTGGAGTAGCTAGGATGCAGGACACCAAGTCTTTAGGCTGCACATAGCACAGAGGCCCTGAGCCTCACCCACCAAACCATTTTGTCTTCCTAGGACCTGTGATGGGAGGGGCTGCTGCAGAGGTCTCTGACGTGCCTGGGAAACAATTTCCCCATTGTCTTGGTGTTCAGCTCCTGGCTACTTATGCAAATTTCTGCAGCAGGCTGGAATTTCTCTACAGAAAATGGGTTTTTCTTTTCTATTGCATTGTCAGGCTGCAAAATTTTCAAATTTTTTTGCTTTACTTTTTTATGAATGCTTTGTTGATTAGAAATTTCTTCTGCTAGATGCTCTAAACATCTCTCTCAAGCTTAAAGTTTCACAGAACTCTAGGGCAGGGGCAAAATGCCACCAATTTCTTTGCATAGCAGGAGTGACCTTTTCCATGGCTCATACCTGTAATCCCAGCATTTTGGGAGGCTGAGGAGGGCTTATCACCTGAAGTCAGGAGTTTCAAACCAGTCTAGCCAAAATGGTGAAACTTCTTCCATACTAAGAATACAAAAATTAGCCTAGTGTGGTAGTGCACACCTGTAATCCCAGCTACTTAGGAGGCTGAGGCAGGAGAGTTGCTTGAACCTGCGAGGCAGAGGTTGCAGTGAGCTGAGATTATGCCACTGCACTCTAGTCTGGGCAAAAGAGTGAGACTCCATCTCAAAAAAAAAAAAAAAAAAAAAAAAAAGTGACATTTACTCCAGTTCCCAACAAGTTCCTCATCTCCATCTGAGACCACCTCAGCCTGGAACTTATTGTCCATATCACTATTAGAATTTTGGTTAAAGCAGTTGAAGAAGTCTCTGGGAAGTTTCAAACTTTCTCAAATCTTCTTGTCTTCTTCTCAGTCCTTGAAACTCTTCCAATCTCTGCTGGACCCAGTTCCAAAGTAGCTTCCACATTTTCAGGTCTCTTTACGGCAGCACCCCACACTACGGATACCAATTTACCATATTAGTCCATTTTCACACTGCTGATAAAGACAAACTGGCTAATAATTTATAAGGAAAAAGAGGTTTATTGGACTCATAGTTCCATGTGGCTGGGAGGCCCCAAGATCATGGCAGATGGCAAAAGGCACATCTTACATGGTGACACAGGAGAACTCCCATTTATAAAACCATCATATCTCCTGAGACTTATTCACTACCATGAAAACAGTATGGAGAAAACTGCCCTCATGAATCAATTTTCTCCCACTAGTCTCTCCCACAACACATGGATATAATGGGAGCTACAATTCAAGATGAGATTTGGGTGGGGACAAAGCCAAATCATATCAGTTCAACCATTGTGGAAGACAGTTTGGTAAATTTGTTCAACCATTGTGGAAGACAGTGTGGTAATTTCTCAAAACTGGAGTCAGAAATACCGTTTGAACCAGCAATTCCATTCCTGTGTATATACACAAAGGAATATAAATCATTCAATTAAACAGTTACTTGCGTGTGTATGTTCATTGCAGCACTATTTGAATAGAAAAGGCATTCAATCAACCCAAATGCCCATCAATGACAGACTGGATAAAGAAAATGTGGTACATATATGCCATGGAATACTATGCAGCCATAAAAAGGAATGAGAGAACTGGAAGTCATTATCCACAGCAAACTAACACAGGAACAGAAAACCAAACACTGCATGTTCTCACAAGTGGGAACTGAATAGTGAGAACAAATGGACACATAGCGGGTGAACAACACACATTGGTGCCTGTCACGGGAGGAGGGGAGGGAGAGCATCAGGATAAATAGCTAATGCATGTGGGGTTCAGTATCTAGGTAATGGGTTGATAGGTGCAGCATACCACCATGGCACACGTTTAGCTATGTAACAAACCTGCACATCTTGCACGTGTATCCCAGAACTTAAAATTAAATTAAATGATTTAACATTTTTTAAAAAGGAAACTGAGGGCCAGAAAGTCTTGGACAAATGCAGAAAAGACTGTTCAGGGTTGAAAGCAAAAGGAGAATTTGGCAACTAGTGGGAAGTGGACTGAGAGGCTAAGTAAACTCACAGCCATTACACAACAGTGTCATTCAAGAGTTAGCCAAGTTGTTCAAAGCAATTAGGAACTAAAACATAGTAACTTCTTTACATATACTCATCAAATCACATAAGATTAGTTAGTAAATTTGTAAAACCCTCTTGATAGTATCATTTTTATTTTCTTAAACATAATTATGCTCACATATTTTTAGAAGTATTTATGTTAATAGAATGATTTTGTAAAAAATTTTAAAAGGTGAAATGTAAGTAATTTTCTTTTTTACTTCCTCCTTTATTTAAAGAATAGAAGCTTCAAATACAGAAATACAATTATGTCTTTCAGAACTGGATACATGGAAGGTCTTATTTTCAACATTCGAAATTAGTTTTCTCAACATTCCGTATTCGTCCCCAATTCTGAACTGATCCATATCTGATTTCAGCATTTTATCACAGGCCACATCAAGTTTCTGCTGTGTAAAATTCTGCTCTTTTAAAAAAAGGAGAGGTCCTAGCTATAACTGTTTTCTCAAACTTCTCTGAGAATAGCACCTCCAGAAAAAAATCATCAATTTATTTTTCTCTAAGTATTGAAAACTCTATAGTACCATGAAATAAGACCTTCTACAGTTTAAAATATATGTTTGGTTTTTTTCTAGCTCTGTGGCTCAATGAATGTCTGTACCAATGACAGACCATAGTTATCCAAACCTCTCATTTATGATTATGGAATATAAATATGTTAAACTGATTATGTCATGAATAGATTCTTTTTTGTAAATATAGTGATAACAACATTTGGAGTTTCTTGTCTTCTTCCTAGCCTTCTAATTCTTCATTAAATGTAACCTAGAGGTTTCTAATCTATTACATATAACGAAGAGTTGATTCAGGAAAGGATCTCAAGTGGTCTAAGATTATCAACGGCAGATGTAAAGGCAGTGAGGAAGAATGGAAAGGGATATTCATGCACCTCATCATGCTTTCCAAGACCCTGCAGTGGGGAAGGTCCAAATAACCGGTTCTGTGACTTGTGTCAATTCCTAGTCGAGTCAATATCAGCTCGGAATGATTCTCAAAAAGCACATGTTGAGGTGGTACAGACAAAAAAAGAAATCCTAGAAAGATTTCCATCCCACTGTTAAAGAAAAAAAAAAGGCACTGTGTCAGAAAAACGGTTTATTCAGGTTCTTTGTGTGAATGAAAAAGAACACTTTGTGTGAACACTTTTATTAAATTTCTGAGATTTGAGAAAATCGTTTACACAGATAGATTTAATTACCCAATTACTGAAACTATCAACACTCGATACTCAAGTATTATTAGAGAAGGTAGGGTATCAATATTTTCCATCCGGCACCTCAAACTGGAGTTCTGGATATCTTCTTCCAAGAGTATCTTTTTCCAAGAGAACACACCATTACCATTTTACTGAAAATATATGGAGGTGGACAAAAGCCTTGCTCTTCCTTAAGTCCCCAGAACTCAGTGGAACATCCTAAATAATCACTAAAAAGAATAAACGAATCTAACCATTCTATTTTTAAGGCAAAACGTACCTCAGTTTTCCAAACATATCAAATAAACACTAGTATTAATGAGCAGCAGCTATACTGGAGAATGGGTGTTAGTTAGATACCATGGAAGGTACACCTGCCCTTACTATTTAATGGAATTAACAACTGAAGCCACTTGTACATGACTATGACTTTGTTAGCAGGTGTACAGCTATGTATTCAAATTCTTTCATGCACATAAAATAGTTGCAGTTTCTCATTTCCTCTTATGTCAGTTTTGAAAATAAAACTCTTAATAGTTTACCTTTGTCTAATTATTTAAATCAGTTTATAAATTCAGTGACATAGAGTTTTGCAAATATCATTTAGTAATCTTTTACTATCTGTGTAATTGTTGAGATTTCCTCATTTTATTGCTATGTCACTTGTTTGTTATTTTTTCTTTCTTGGAGTTTATCAATTTTTGGACAGTATTGAGTCTCTATAAGACATTATGGCTTTCTATTTCATAAAATTCTGCTCTTAATTACTATTTTTTATTTCACTTTATGAGTTTAATTTGCTTTTCTTATTCAATATGTATGTTTTAGGCATTTCTCCTTATAATACATTCACATATAAACATAGCTTAAGCTGCATCATAAGTTTGAAAGTTTTAGATATTATTTAGTTCTAAGTATTTGATAATTTTCATTATGTGGAATTCCAGATTATGATTTCTTCTTTGACTTTTGCCTAATTTCCTAACTTTGGGATCTTTCAGTTATTTTTGTATTTGTTTCCAGTTTAATATTTTAATGTTCAGATAATGTAACCCGTATTATTTTAATCTTTAAAATATTCTGTTTAAATTTGCATTGCAGACTAGCATATGATCAATTTTATGTGTTTCGTGTTTTCTGAAATTTAGAGGCGTAATTTCACATGTTGTCTAGGTCATGTTTTGTAATCATATTATTGAAATCTGTATTTACAATGACATTTTCTCTGCAATTCTTTGTAGGTATGCTAAACATTTCTCATTATGTTGTAGTTTACTTTGTTTTACACCTGTAAATTTTTGCTTGATATATGCTGAGGTTGGGTTAGTTAGGCACATGCAAATTTTGAATTCTTGTATTTTTCTGATAAATTGAAATTCTATCATTATTAAATGCTCCTCTTTATCCCTTGTAATACATTTTGCATTACAGCATACTTTGACTCGAATAAATATAGATACATCGGCTTTCAGAGATTGCATAATATATTATCAATACCTTCACTATTTTTCAGTTCTTAGGCTGAAAATGATGTTTGCAAAGGTCTGTGAGTTGATTCTTTATATCTTCTTTCTTTCTAAAATTCAATCTGCTAATCCTTGTATTTTTTTCTATTCACTTTCTAGTTGTTTTACTTAATTGAATTATTGATGTATTTGAAATTTATTTGCCACATTTCTATATGATTTTTATCCTATCCTTCTGTGGTATCTTTCATTTTATTGTATTTGTTTGCACTGCTGAAGTTTTTGTTTTTGTTTTTGGTGTTTTGGGGTTTTTTAGACAGAATCTCACTCTGTCACCCAGGCTGGAATGCAGTGGTGAGATCTCGGCTTACCCCAACCTCCGCTTCCCAGGTTCAGGAGATTTTCCTGCCTCAGTCGCCCAAGTAGCTGGGATTACAGATGTGTGCCACCAAACCCGGCTAATTTTTGTATTTTTATTACAGATGGCGTTTCACCATATTGGCCAGACTGGTCTCAAACTCCCAATCTTCAGAGTGATCTTCCCACCTCAACTTTTGAAAGTGCTGGGATTACAGGTGTAAGCCACCATGCTTGGCCAAAGTTTTTAAAAAATTAATCCACATACCTTTTATTAGCTTATTAGTAACTACATAAACTATTCTTTTAATAGTTTGTCTTCCTAAAGCCTAGTTATAATATACATTATTACTTATTAAAATCTACCATAAATTGTTTTACTACTTTGTGTACAAAGAAAATATTTTTTTTTTTTTTTTTTTTTTTTTTTTTTTTGAGACGGAGTTTCGCTCTTGTTACCCAGGCTGGAGTGCAATGGCACGATCTCGGCTCACCGCAACCTCCGCCTCCTGGGTTCAGGCAATTCTCCTGCCTCAGCCTCCTAGTAGCTGGGATTACAGGCATGTGCCACCATGCCCAGCTAATTTTTTTTGTATTTTAGTAGAGACGGGGTTTCACCATGTTGACCAGGATGGTCTCGATCTCTTGACCTCGTGATCCACCCGCCTCTGCCTCCCAAAGTGCTGGGATTACAGGCTTGAGCCACCGCGCCCGGCCTCAAAGAAAATATTTTTATACTTTTTCATTTTAAATAACCACTTCCTGATATGTATGCTGTGCTGTTCTGTATCATGTTATGTATGACATTATTACTGTCTATAACAGTTATTTTTATTTAGATTAAGCCACATACTTTTAGTCTTCCTACTTCTCTGAACTTTAATATTGGATCATCTTCCTCTTTTCTGAAGATTACCTTGAGTGAGGCTGTGCTGTGACAAACCATTTCCATTTTAGCTCACCCAAAAACGTTTTTATTTTACAACATTTTAAATACTAGTTTTTTCAAAACATAGAATTCTAAGTTGAAATTTGTTTTCCTTCAACAAGATAAAGGAAAGATAGTTGGTATTCTTATTGTTGCTATATTGAAGGTAATATCCTGTGTTTCTCTTGCTGTGGTAAAAAATTTTTCCTTTATCACTTATCTTTACAAATAGAAGATACAGAAAATTTTAGTCTTATAAGTCTACTTAAGGTTTTTTGCACTTTTCTTGTTTTATATTGGTTTGTGAATCGAAAGCTTGAAGTATTCACCATTTTGGAAAATCGCTCAACAATTACCACCTCAAATATTTCATCTGTCCCACTCTCATCCTTTTCTGGACCCAAATTATATATCTCAATGTGTCTACTGTGTACCTTAATAACATTTTGTAACTTTTTTATTTATTACAGATATATACGTTTTGACCTATCTGACAACCAATCCTCATTTCACCTCTATTTATTTTTTAATTTTAGTTATGGCATATTTTAACTCTAGAATTCTTTCTTTTTATATAATCTATACTCTGACAAAATTTTCGATAGTTTTAAATTTTTATTTTACATACTAGTTTTCATTGTTTTAAGGTCTCTGATCTTATTTCCTATTCTTAGTATCTGTATCTGTTTCGATGTTTGCTGTTTTACTTTGTCATGTTTCCCTTATTTTTTATTTTATTTTATTTTATTGAGACAGAGTCTTGCTCTGTCATCAGGCTGGAATGTAATGGTGCAATCTTGACTCACTGCAACCTCTGCCTCCCAGGTTCAAGTGAGTCTCCTGCCTCAGCATCCAGAGTAGCTGGGACTACAGGCATATGCCACCATGCCCAGCTGATTTTTGTATTTTTAGTAGAGACGGGGTTTCATCATGTTGGCCAGAATGGTCTCAATCTCTTGACCTGACCTCATTATCCACCTGCTTCGGCCTCCTAAAGGGCTGGAATTCTGGGCATGAGCCACCATGCTCACCAGTCATGTGTTCTCTTATGTATGGTGATTTTTTTATTGAGAGCTGAACATTTCATATGATAATTTTTAGAGTTGATTTGAAGTTTTGGATAACACTATCTTTATGCAGAAATAATTGACTTTTGCCTGTGAGAGGTATCAAGATTAGGGTCAATAATATTCTCAGAGATCATTTTAATCCAATAGAGATTGAGGTGTGTGGCAACCAGACTTTCATCACTGTAAGCTCTGATTTCTTTCTGGATTAGCCTTATTTCTAAGAACTTGTAGCACTTTCTGCTCAGTAAGTCTGGATTTCCAGTCTCTCTTGAAAGCTAGCTTCTATTTGTGTTCAGCCAATAAGAAATACTAGTATGACATCAGAAGCACAGTGGAGTCGAAGATTTTCTTGTCTCTATCTTTCTCTGCTGGTGAAAGATTAGCTGGAAGTGGCTTCATTGCATTGTAAACTAAGCATTTGTCAGGTAGCTCCCCTTGATTCTCTTGCTGGTCCCAACAATGGTTCCTCCACGATGATTCCAGGCCAGCACTGGTAGCCCCTGCCCCATTGTTTCATCCCTGTCCTAGGTGGTCATGTGTCAACCACAGTGCTCCCCATGCAAGGTCTAAGCATGTCTGTCTCTTTATCATATTCTGTAGCTGGTATCAGTTGCACTAGCCCTGCTTCCTGATTTCTGGGAATAAAGCCTGCTTGATGCTGTCATCTTTGCTCCAGACACCTTGCTGCTACTAATCTGCAAGTTACCATATTTTCACTCTAAGCCCTTCCAACACTTAGTACCTAGTATAGTTTAAGTTTTGGGGACAGAACCTGAATGGTACACTTGGCAATATTCTACTGAGCAAATAGTTATGAGACTGGACTTGGAGGTTAATTGCTTAGAACACAAAAAATTGAATTGCGTTTTTCTCTTTGCACAGTAACAATGAGTTTACTCTTCTAAACACAGACAATGAATATAAAATATGCTCAGAAAAGTGACACAAAAAGCAGGATTTACACAGGAATGGTTTCGAGAGTCTTTCATATTGATATGGTTTGGCTGTGTCCCCACCCAAATCTCATCTTGAATTGTAGCTCCCATAATTCCCATGTGTTGTGAGAGGGACCAAGTAGGAGATAATTGAATCATGAGAGCTGTTTCCACCCATAGTATTCTCATGGTAGTGAATACACCTCACAGAGTCTGATGGCTTTATTAGGGGAAACCCCTTTCACATGGCTCTCACTCTATCTCTTATCTGCCATCATGTAAGACACGGCTTTCACCTTCCACCCTCACTGTGTGACCTCCCCAGCCATGTGGAATTGTGAGTCCATTCAACCTCTTTTTCTTTATAAATCACCCTATCTTTGTTATGTCTTTATCCGCAGCATGAAAATAGACTAACACACCTATCTCTACAAATCTTACCTAGGTTCCTGAGCAGCCTACAGGTTTTCACCCTATGTGATTTATAGTTTAAAAAAAAAAACAAAAAAAAAAAAACCTGAGGCCAGTAAGAATGAACTGCCTTAATGCCTGTCTCCATCAAATCACTCTATTTCTTTATGTATCCTATATTCCAAGCCAACCATCCAACCTCTTATGAATCCTTTCTCCCCTCAAGCTTTTCAGAAAGTTTTCTTAATTGTCTCTTCTCAGCTACATGTATATCTGAGAGCTCTTAATATAGAAATGTGACAGACAGAATGGCCCCCCAAAGGGGTCCACACCGTAATTTCTGGAACCTGTGTGTATATGCTTTACATCACAAAAACGACTTCGCAGATGGAATTGTAGTTATAGAGTTTAAAATAGAGAAATTGTCTTGTATTAGTCAGATGGTGCAAATCTAATCACATGAACTCTTAAAAGCAGGAGGTCTCAGGTGGAAAGGGAGAGTCAGAGAGATTCAAAGCGTGAGAGACAGGTGACACACCTTTTCTGGTTTGAAGAAGAAAGGGAGAAAACGACAGGAAATACATGTGACTTCAAGGAGATGAGAGACTCTCCGCTATCAGGCAGCAGGGAAAAAGGGATGTGAGTTCTAGAGCCACCAGAAATGGAATTCTAGCAACAACATCCAACAGCTTGGATGCAGATTTTTCCCTGAACATACAAGAAGCAATAAAGTCCTAACAACCCATTGATCTTGGCCTTGAGAGACCTAAACAGAGGATCTCTGTAGGGTGTGGTTTTTAGCCACTAAGTTTGATACAATTTTTTGTGGCAACAATAAGAAACCAATAGAATAAATATGAACGATACTGCTATAAAAGATTTACAACTTAGGACAAAGCCTCTACTAAACTCAGTCTATTTAGCTACCTTTTGATTGTTCTCTTGTCTGTTTTTTTCCATCCTCTTTTCAAGAAAATTCCCTTGTTCACTGTCTATATTAGCTAAGGCCCCCATAAAAAAGAATACCACAGGCTGGGGGCTTGCACAAGAGAAATTTATGTTATTGCAGTTCTGAAAGCTGGAAGACTAAGATCAGATTTCTAGCAGGTCTGCTTTCTCCTTCCCTCTTTCCTTGGCTCATGGATGGCTACCTTCTTGCTGTGTCCCCACATGGCCTTTCTCTTGTGCACCCATTTCCCTCATGTCTTTTTCTCTTCTTATCAGGACACCAACCCTATTCAATTAGGCCCCACCCGGAAAACCCCCTTTAAACTTAATTACCCCCTAAATGGCCCTGTCGCCAAACATAGTCACATAACTTTTTGAGCATATGTGCACAATTTAGCTCATACACTTCCCTTTCTTTCCTCACTACTGCAATGTAGCCTTTTCTCCTTCCTTTCATTGAAACTAGTTTAACGCAGGCCAGCAGAGACCTCCCAGTGACTTGGCCTTAACCTTTTCAGGTTCAAAGAAACCTTTCCCCATTTCATGCCAGCTCTTTGCCTAAAGACCCCTCCAAACCTGAGGATTTTAATTGGTAAAACCTCAGAGATAAATCTCTTCCATTTGGCCTTTCTATCCAATAAAAATTACATTAAATCACAATACTAATATTTACAACAAAGCATTTATTTAAATAATAAAAAAGCTCCATTTTGAGCAAGAATTTCCAATTTACCTCTTGGCCAGCATTGACATATTATGTTCATAAACATTTTAAACAAATCTTGATACAGAATATTTGTAATTTCTTATGAGATTTGATAAAATACAATCTATCTGAATTGACAATCTAAGTGAATTCAAGTGAGAATATATGCATTCTATATAAGTAGGAAAAAAACTTACACAAAGCAGAGCTTAAGCTGTAGCTAAAAACTGTAGAATTTTAGAGACTATATTCTATGACAGCAAGTGGAAACAGGAAATAAGTGTGATATATTCCAGAGTGGCACATGTTTAGAACATAAAAAAGTGCTTTTTCTTTCTCCACTGGTGTTTCAGAATGACCAGACAGAATGCTAGCAACAGTTACAAATTAACAAGTGTGCCTCCAACTACAAAAAGCTGGCTGAGATTGGAAAACAACAAGGAGGATAGATGGAGTGCTTTTCTACAAATGTGGTGACATATTCAGCCATGATCACTCCTCCCAGGGCATAAAATAAAATATGACTCATAAGGTTGCAGTCAGGGCTCATGCCTCAAAAATTCCCAGTGGACATTAAAAAAAATTTTTCAAAGATAATGCTTAAAGACATTATCTTCAGTTACTTAGAATATTTATTTTTGTGAAAACACCATTACTTTATGATAAAGAGCAATGGTGCTTCTATTAGGATCGAATAACAGTATTTTAGGGACATCTGTCCTTCAAAGTCTTCAATTCTTCTACATTCCCTGTAGGGAGCTTTTTGTCCCCTTGAAGAGCTGTGGAACAGCTGTAGCAGTGACAAGTGACCTGCCTGGTCTCCCTGGATCATTCAAAGGAAGCAGAAATCACAACCAGCATGTGTATTCTGAGATCTTATATTTTTCTGTTCTTCCACAATGTTTCCCAAAAACCACGACATTTTTACCTGCATGAAATTTCTAGGGGTAGGAGTGGAGGCAGAATAAAACTTTTCAAATAATTTCCTTTTAAGATATTTAAATCCTTCTGGGGCAAAAACTGTAGGCTTTGGTGGCAAAAATGAACTCTAGGCACAGGTGGTTACCCAGGCACTGCTACATTCCCTAGAGAGGATTTGGAGTTACAAGGCCAGCATTTCTACAACTGCTGCTGTGTTTATAAGGAGGTAAGCAGTTAGGAGGAATTGAGTTTCTTTTAAATGCACAGAAGGTGGGTGGATCAGGACTTTGAGACCAGCCTGGCCAACACAGTGAAACCTCATCACTACTAAAAATAAAAAAATTAGCTGGGCGTCGTGGTGGGTGCCTGTAGTCCCAGCTACTGGGGAGGTTGAGGCAGGAAAATTGCTTGAACCCAGGAGGCAGAGGTGGCAGTGAGCCAAGATCATGCCACTGCACTCCAGCTTGGGTGACAGAGCTAGACTCCATCTAAAAAAAATGCCAAAAATAATTGTCACTTAAAGACTTTAAGAAATATTTACAAAGAAGATTAAATATAATAAATTCATCTATGTGCAAACAAAAATAGAGAGTAAATTAAATATGTGAAAAGAGTCACTCAATTAAATAAACATGTGGACACAATCAAATACAACTTTCTTAGGTTACGCATATTGCCTCCTTCCTGTCTCAAATAATACTATGCTTAAAAAATATCTGAGACTGGCTAGGCGCAGTAGCTTACGTCAGTAATCCCAGTACTTTGGGAGGCTGAGGTCGGTGGATCACCTGAGGTCAGGAGTTTGAGACCATTCTGGCCAATATGGAGAAACTCTATCTCTACTAAAAATACAAAAAATTAGCCAGGTGTGGTGGTGCACCTCTGTAATCCCAGCTACTCGGGAGGCTGAAGCAGGAGAATCACTTGAACCCAGGAGGCAGAGGTTGCAGTGAGCCCAGATCACGCCACTGCACTCCACCCTGAGCAAGAGAGAGAGACTATGTCTCCAAAAAAAAAAAAAAAAAAAAAAAAAAAAAAAAAATTTCGAGACCATTTTTAAATATACAAATGACACCCAACACTTTCTCTGGCATATCCACATAACAGTTTAGAAAAGCAAGCAATATGTGACATTTGCTGTAATAAATAAGAATAGGAACATATACACACACACACACACACACACACACACACACATATATATATGTTTTTGCTATTAAAGCTTATGTAGCTTAGTTTTCACTATGAGCTTAGACAAGTGAAAATGTAAGGCATTTAGTTTATGAGTCATGTTATAGTGACACTCCTTATTCTATATTTCTCTTTTGTAACTCATTCAATTCTAGCTGGCCTGGAACAGTAGCCACCTATTGCTAGCTGCTACACACATCTGCTCACGGAACGATCTGTGAGGCCACTTCAAAGTCAGGTCATTCAACCCTGCAGCCTGCTGGGAAGTGGAATGGCTGTTCCAGGCCACCAGCAGACACCCAGCAGGTACCAAAGGCAGGCGAAACATGCTGAGTGGTGCAGGCTCAGCGCCTGCTCTCCCTGAAATCCCTACAGTGACTATAGAAGGTTATGACATCCCACTTTCCCTTCCATTCACCTGCAGGAGAGAGGAAGTCTGTTCTTTTTTCTTGAAAGCTTCAGTTGACTGCATTGTTCTATAGTGGCTGTTCACTTCCAGAATTGGGGAGGCAATGACACTCACACTCACAAAGATGCACAACGAATACAAGATTCATTTGATACAAGAACAAATCCAGATTTCTGCTTAGAATAAACCTTTTGCTAATAGGGGTGTGCATGAGTAAATACAAGGAGTGAGAGAGAGCACATATGTGTGCAACTGTTTCTGTTTCATAGTTGACTGTACGAAGTGTTTCAATATAAGATGCTATATAGACTTCAGACATTTTTTGACAATTATGCAAAGTCACTGGATGGTTTAAAATAAATATATGCAATGATCAGATCACTATTATAAATAATTGTTTCCTTTTTAAATAGAGAAACAAACTGATGCACTAGAAATATTTTGGTCCTGGGCTGGGGGTAGTAGCTCATACCTGTAATTTCAGCACTTTGGGAGGCTGAGGCAGGAGGATTGCTTGAGGCCAGGAGTTCCACACCTGCCTGGGGAATATAGTGAGACCCTGTCCCTACCAAAAAAAAAAAAAAAAAAAAGTTTAAAATTAGCTAGATGTGGTGGCATGCATCTGTTTTCCCAACTACTTGGGAGGCTGAGGCAGGAGGATTGCTTGAGCCTAGGAGTTTGAGGATGCAATAAGCCATGATTGCATCACTGCACACCAGCTTAGTCAGCACAGCAAGACTCTACCTCTGGAAGAAAAAAAGAAAGACTTTGGTCATAACAATAGCCAATTAACTATCCAGACCAAAGATAATAATTCCATTAGAGACTACAACCTCTCAGAGGGCAATAAGCATTTCTTTCGCAGGCAATATTCTTGATGAGGAACATAGGAAACAAACACTAATGCTACCGTCACTCTCTTGCCATGTTGAGCTTTTGTAAGAGGGATAAAGTGATCAGTATTTACCAAGGACAACAGCATTTTCCTGATCATTGTGATGATACAAAAGGTTAATTAGTCATGGTTCAGATGGGTAAGGGGTGGGAGGCACTTGAAAATGAAAGAAATTGGTCATTAGAAGAAGCCCTGCCTATCTGTGATGAAATAAATTAACTGTTTCGCCTATTTTTTCTATTAAAAAATAATAAAAGTAAAATTTAGTAAATAAATTGGTATATTAGTCAGAGGACTCTAAAGAAATACAACCAACAGGATAGACAGGTAGGTTGGTGAACAGATAAGAAGAGAGAGGTGGGGGCACATATTTTAAGGAACTGGTTAACACAATTGTGGAGGTTGGCAGGAACACAATCTGCAGGGCAGGCTGGTAGGCTGAATACCTAAGGAAGCCTTGAAGTTCAAATCCAAAGGCTGTCCACTGGTAGAATTTTTTTCTTGCTTGAAGAGATCAGTCTTTTTCTACAAAGGCATTCAATTGATTAGATGAGGCCCACCCACATTATGGAGAGTCACCTGCTTTACTTAAAGTCTAATGGTTTAGATGTTAATCTTTTTTTTTTTTTTTTTTTTTTTTTTGAGACGGAGTTTCGCTCTTGTTGCCCAGGCTGGAGTGCAATGGCACGATCTCGGCTCACTGCAACCTCCACCTCCTGGGTTCAGGCAATTCTCCTGCCTCAGCCTCCTGAGTAGCTGGGATTACAGGCATGCGCCACCATGTCCAGCTATTTTTTTTTTTTTTTTGTATTTTTAGTAGAGACGGGGTTTCACCAAGTTGACCAGGATGGTCTCGATCTCTTGACCTTGTGATCCACCCGCCTCGGCCTCCCAAAGTGCTGTGATTACAGGTTTGAGCCACCACGCCCGGCAGATGTTAATCTTATCTTAAAAAAACATTCATAGAAACTTCTAGAATAATGATTGACTAAATATTCAAGTACCATAACCTAACCAAGTCGACACATACAATTAACCGTAACAATCAGTTTGAATTTTCTATGCCACAAACCACCAAAACACATAGTGGCTTAAAACAGTGGGACATGCAGGACACGCAGACAACTGGGGCTGGGCCCAGGCAGGGCACTTTTTCTAATCTTGACTCAGATCATGATGCTTCTGCAGGCAGCTGCCAGGTTGGCTGAGGACTGGTTGATCAAGGTTGGCCATAGAAGGAGTCCATTCCCTCTGTTTCATGTGGTCTCCCATTATCCGGCATTATTAGCCCATACTTGGTCATGCAGCAGGTAGGCAGAGTTCTGAGAGCTGGAGAGCGGAAGCACACAGAACACCCAGGTCCTGGCTTGGAAGTGGCTCTGTGTCACAGACGATAGGATGATGCTTCACAGGCCAGCCACGATTCCATGGAAGTGAAATAGATCTACCTCTTGATCAAAAATATTTAAAATAGGAGAGGATGAAGGAAAAAGTGTGCAGAAAGGCAGAAAAGAGGCTCTGGGAAAGTGTGTGACTTGAAAAAGAAAAGCAGGTTTCAAACAGTGAAAAAATGTAGGGAAATTCCCTCCTTTATGAGTCATCATATGAAACACTAGATGCGTTTGGGGTGCTTGGATCAGCCAGTTCCACACTGCTGGTACTCTAAAAATAAATAGTTAAAGGGAGAAAAAAAGAAATGAAGGAAACAAAAAGAACAACAAGCCAACGTGATATGTTTATTAAAAATACTTTCAAGAAATATTTAATTAGAAATCTGAAACACAGATACTGATAGGCTTTGGCTATGTTTCCACCCAAATCTCATATTGAATTGTAGTTCCCATAATCCTCACCTGTTGTGGGAGGACCCGGTAAGATGTAACTGAATCATGAGGGTGGTTTCTTCTGTGTTGTTCTTGTGATAGTGAGTGAGTTCTTACAACATATGATGGTTTTATAAAGGGCTTTTCTCCCTTTGCTCAGTACATCTTTCTCCTGCCACACTGCAAAGAGGTGCCTTCCACCATGATTGTACGTTTCCTGAGCCATGTGGAACTGTGAGTCAATTAAAGTCAATTAACCTCTTTTCTTTATAAATTACCCAGTCTCTGGTATGCTTTTATTAGCAACAAGAGAATGGACTAATACAGATACATTATATTTTAATTGTAAGAAATCTAAGATAGAAATTTATTTAGATTTCCATTCATTTCATGAATAGAAGTGATCGTGAAAGGCAATTTCTCTCCTGCATGCCTTTTCAAAGGGCAAAACGACCTGTGCACACGGCTGCCTCAGTCTTTAATTCTAAGTAAATATTTATCCAGAGTTTAGGTACAAAGAAGCAGCACCCCCTGGCAGTTGATTTTATGATGCCTATGCTTCCCCTCACCCAACTCTTTAAATGTAGGTCTGCTCTTCACATGGTTTGGCTCCATGCCTCCATCCAAATCTCATGTGGAATTGTAATCCCCAATGTGGGGGAGGGACTTGGTGGGAGGTGATTGGGTGGTGGAGGCAGACATCCTCCTCACTGTTCTCATGATGGTGAGTGAGTTCTCATGAGGTCTGGTTGTTTAAAAGGATGTAGCACTTCCCCTGTCACTCTCTCTCCTGCTCCTGCCACCTAAGATGTGCTGGCTTCCCTTTCACCTTCCACAATGATTCTAAGTTTCCTGAGGCCTCCCCAGCCATGTTTCCTGTACAGCCTGAGGAACTGTGAGTCAATTAAACCATTTCTCTTTATAAATTACCCAGTATGAGGTAGTTCTTTTTAATTAATTAATTAATTAATCATACTTCAAGTTCTGGGATTCATGTGCAGACCATGCAGGTTTGTTACATAGGTATACACATGCCATTGTGGTGGTTTGTTGCATTCATCACCCGTCATCTACATTAGGTATTTCTCCTAATGCTATCCCTCCCCAGTAGCTGCTCACTCCCCAGGCCCCAATGTGTGATGTTCCCCTCCCTGTGTCCGTGTGTTCTCATTGTTCAACACCCACTTATGAGTGAGAATATGCAGTGTTTGGTTTTCTGTTCTTGTGTCAGTTTGCTGAGAATGATGATTTCCAGTTTCATCCATGTCCCTGCAAAGGACATGAACTCATCCTATTTGATGGCTGCATAGGAGTGTGACAATGGACTAATATAGCTCTTTTCTTATATTGGATAACAGAAAACTTGAGAGAAATAAGCATACAAATGCTGAAGAATAAAATGCTTTGAGAGAAGGCAAGAAAAGGTAGTCATCAATTTGTAATGTCCCAAGGGTATCGCTAACTAATTCACTCACTCTAGAATTTCCAACCACTTCCAAGCCTTTCTGTGGAAAGAAATGCTGCAAGTAGAGCATTTAAGGCCTTAGGAGTCATGCAGTGAGACCTGGCACCCTAATCACACACCGTTCTCAGTGCGGCTTGGGGAGACGATGGTTAAAGATTTTAGTAAGGCAGGTCCTGGCAGGGCTGCAATCCTGCCATGATGTAGTCTCACTGCATAGAAGTTGGTTGGTTCACAGCAAAGCATCCCAATATGAGGCCACCTAAAAGGCCAATCCATCACCTCCAGCTGGTATGTGCTGAGCAGGAAAGGTGGGGGCAGGAGGAATTCCATCAGCTTCCGCACTTTGTGCTCTGCACAGCTTATATCCCTCTCCAGGCTGAATTTATGACCTTTCTGTCAGCTGCTTCTTTAATGCATAAGGCTAAATATCAGGGGCATGATTCAGACACTCAAGCACTCCAATGCCTACAACTACTAGGACCACGCAGGGGTGCGCTGACAGTCAGCATGGAATATTATAATTTACAGTCTAGCGTTCTGGGTGTCAGGTCCTCACTGAGCAGCTGGCATGCTTCAGGTCGTCTTTCACTCTTATATCATATATAAAAAAGAAAGGTGCAATGTGTCAGATCCCAAGAGAAGCATGGTATGAAATGAGCAGCACTTTTTAATTTATTTATTTTTAATTAGTGACTTTTCTTTTTCATTTTTATAGGAATTGTTTTGTTAATCAAATATTAATCTATTACATAAGGGAGCTGTTGCAATTTTTTTCAGGACCTTCGTGTAATCAGGAATGTAAAAGGGTTTATTATTAACAAGACATAAAACCTAAAATTCTCTAGACGTTGCAGCCTTTAGGAAAGTGGTATGTGTCTAACAGTATGAACACAAGTCTCAGTAGCCCCTCCTCCTCCCTGATGGCAGAAAGGATATTCGAGACCATATTATACTTAAGATTTGAAGCATGGTAGGGTTAATGTCTCAAATGTGGGTCTGGACTTTCCTTCCTGCATTTAGATCCAGCCCCCTTGCAGACGTGCTGCCAGGAGGTCCCTGCAGAAGGTGCTTCCCACTGTCACAGCCAAAAGCACTCCCTGGGTGCCCACTCAAGGCTTTTGCAGCTATTCCACAGTTGCAAGAGTGCTGTTGGTTCCTGTCTCCTTCTCCACATTCTGCCAGGTACCACATTTCAAACTATACAGTTTATTAAAAGAAACACTCCATGATCAGATCCATTCGGAACATGCTGCCTTACAAATGTCCACTTGGATATTTGCAGCATACAAGACACACCTCCACTTCAACCAGCCTGCTGTGTGAGCAGCAAGGAAAGAGCATCTTCTCCCCCAACTTGCCTTGCTTTCTCCCTGGACATGGAAGAAGAGATGTTGCTATATTCGTGCTCACTGGTGTCCCTTTTGAAATGATTTATTCAAGTTCTGACTTTGCCTCCACTTTGGGGACTCATGCTCAAGGCCATGGGAGCGGTCGTCAGGCCACTGTGTTATACAGATGCTGGGCTATTTGTTATCCTCCCAACCTCTTCCTCTAAACATGTTTCAAAACTCTGCCTTAATTCTTTTTCATCAGAAAAAATGCTAAACCAAGTAAAACATGTAAAGACAGAGAATCCTAAAGTGTGGATCTCATACATACTCAGTGGTCAGTTATAACTCAAGCTAAGACTACAACTGCACCTATATGCATTTACAAATGATACCACATTTCTGCCGGGTATCATATTTCAAAATATATGATTTATTAAAAGAAATACTCCATGATCAAATAAATTTGGAACATGCTGCTTTATAAATCTCCTCTTGGATATTTGTAGCATACAGGACACAGTCTCTGGTATGTATTTATTAGCAGCATGAGAATGAACTAATACAGATACATTATATTTTAATTGTAAAGGACCTAAGAAGGAAATTTACCTTGAATAGAAAGGTAATTTCTCTCCTGCATGTCTTTTCAAAGGGCAAAACGACCCGTGCACATAGCAATAGACACACCTGGGGCACAGAACTACTACATAAAATAATTTATTTGACATTGCTTAAACTTATTTGACAATAAGGTGAGGCATAGTGGCTCATGCTTGTAATCCTAACTCTTTAGGAGGTTGAGATAGGAGGATACCTGGAGCCCAGGGATTTGAGAGTTCAAGACTGCAGTGAGCTATGAATTTGCCACTGCACTTCGGCCTGGGTGAAAGAGTGAGATTTTATCTTCTACTTTTTTTTTTAATAAAAAATGTATTTTACAACAGAAATCTTTTCTTTCTTCATAATGTCTAGTTTCTGGTGAACCAGAGTTGCACAGAACAGAGTTTCTTAGTACCGTAAAAAATCCTAGACCAATATCGTCAACAAAAACTTCTGACCATTACTTACTGAGATAAAGTGAGGGAAGTCTACTGACAGCCCTGAAGTCATTCACTTTCTTTCTGAATTAATATCAGCCTGGTTTCTTAGTAGGAAGCAGTGAGGGAGGGGTGCAGCAGCAGACGGGTGCTCCAGTAGAGCCTTCCAGCAGGTGCAGCAGGAGCCTGAGACCGGACCTCACATAGAGGGTGACCCTGCCATGATTGCAGTGTGCGGAGGAAAGTCGAATGCTGCATGTTCCTGCTGCTTTCAAAGGAAACCGATAGATGAGTTTTTGGTGAAATCTCCTAATTTTACATGTTGATAATTATTTTTAATTTTATAAAAAAGATAGAGGAAGACATCTTACATTCAGGCACCCTCCTCCCCTCACCAAAAAATAAACTGAACAAAGACGTTTTTAAAACCACCGCCACAGTTTTGGATTAGAGCTAACCCATGGGTTACCAGGTTGCAGTCTCTTATCTGGTTCACAGCTGGAAATCCAGAGGGATGAGAAAAGAAAATTAAAACTGTGTTCTTAAATTCTGCCTGCTTTTAACCAATGCATGCAATCTGCTTATTGAAATAAACAACATAGTGCCTGTCATTATTTTATTACAACCTTGAATTCATAATTTACCTCCAGCGAAAGGGGGAATTATGTGGTAGGTGTTCATAAACACTTTGATTCTCATGCGAAATGCTTTTATGCTGCTAAAGTCAAATAATCAATGCTTTAGGCCATGCCCCCTCTGGGAATGTTAAAGATTAATTTCGAAAGGACCACAGCTGAAAAATAAAATTTAGTGACAAACTTGGTGATCATGTAACTATTTTAAATGGCTGGATTCCAATACTTTATTGTCAAGAATAAAAAGGATTTTATTTTAGAGCATTTTACAATTCAAGGGAAGTCGCAATATTGGTTTGATTCACCCAGGAATTTTGTAAAGCTCTGGCAGAAAATGTACATCAAAGGCAATTACCTTTCAGTGGTCCATACGGGGCCATCTTTGACAATATTTTCACCATGAATTGCTTGTTTCCACTCTGCCATTCAGCTTTGTATTCTGCCCCCAGGGAGCCCAATTAATACACACACGCACACACACACACGCATGCATATGTGTATAATATATATACACATATGTATGCATATCTGTATATTATATACAATACATATGTTATGTAGAATGATTTTATTTGATATTGATATGGGTTATATATTAATGATTGGACCCATTTTAATTTCAACATGAGATCCTGAATCATTTGTCACTCTTTATTAGCATATTTTACAATAGACTCTGACTCCCTGTGGAATGCATTTATCTTTTACCTTTGTTTCTTCCAGAGAATGTCAATAAAGATAATATCCTTTAAGAAGTATATTTTATTAATATAGCTTGTTTTATGTTATAGACAGATTTTGCTACATTTTATTTGTTATCCCCTTTTGGAAAGCTGTGTATCTGACAAATTAACTATAATTTTACTTTTTATAAATCACATCACATTTTTTGATATTCCAGTGGTTAATTTTTAAAGAAATGCTTTTCTTTTAATAAGGACGAATCCATTCTGAATATATCTGTATTAAGAATCTGGATTTCACAAAATGAACGTATTGAGGTGGGACACAGATATATTTGATAAATAAGTATTTATCAAATACTGACTTGTAGTAATATTTGCCCTTGATTTAATGATTCTTCAATTCATTCTCTGTTTCCTCTACAATTAAAGAAAAGGAGTCTTTCGAAAGAGCAGAAATTATCAGCATTCCGTATCTACTTTTCAGGGGAATAAAGAGTTTTGTTTTGTTTTTGTTTTTGTTTTTTTTTTTTTTTTCAATCTAGAAGACATCAAAGAAGCAGTCAGGCAAGGGGGAGAGAGTGGCTGGCACAGTTAAGAAAGGATGGGAAGAGGCAGATTTTTGGCAGAACTGAATGTGTTAATCTGCAGTGAAATTAGCGATTTAAAAAAGTATTTCTCAGCTGCACATCTGAAAAAAAAATTTATGGTCTAATTTTCCTTTGGAAATTTAAAATCTTACAAACTCGTAAGATATAATTATCCAAGTTTTTCCACCCCACACTCACCATGCCCACAGAAAGGAGTGGGAATTATGTATGGATGTAAATGGGATGACTACTGCAAAGAATTTAGAAACATTTCAATAAACATACTTGCAAATATTTTCGGTATTTTAAAAAAGTAGGACACATATGTTAAACTCAAGGGAAGAGGGCCTAAAAGGGAATCTCCAAGTGCACAGTTTGCTTCTATATTTGTGTGAACCATTTGGTTAAGTATTTTACAAAATATCTACACTTTATTTTCCAGTCCTTCTGGAATTTTCAAAATACTGTATATCCTACAATAGACTTTTCAACATATGTGTAAGCTGTAGTGTGAAAATAATTGTGGAAATAATTCTAGATCTATATAATTCCACAACCTACTTGCCTTGAATTGGCTGCATGTGTTTTTCATGTAAGTATGCATAGAAAATGTTGAAGTGTTTCACACAAAACTCGTTTAGATCTAAAAGCATCTCTGTGATTGGTGAGGCTTTGCCAACCCTAAGGAAATTAGCAAAGATAACATTTAATAACATCAACCAAGAGAGCTCCTCCTTCATCAGATTTCTTTAAAATGCTTAGAAGTTTGGGTGAAATATAGAGATGTTTAGATAAAACACTCATACCTTAAGATATTTGATTGTAGAGAATGCTCTGCACACTTGGGTTTTAAAAAATAATTATTTAATGACATTTCTAGGAAAACAGAAATCTTGCTAAGAAACAGCACTTTCTATACCATCCCTGGTTAGGAAAAATCTTTCTCCATTTTTGGGGTCCACCTGTACTTCTGCTCTCAAAAGTTACCGAGAGTAGTTTTAAAATAGCCGAGGCTCTTTTTTAAACGTTTCCTTCCCTAAATCTCCTCCTCCTCCAGCTTTTCTTTTCCCATTTAAGATGTTATAAAAATTATCAAAGAAAAAACTAGCACTCAGCAGAACTATACACATGTGGGTGCTAAATAAATACTTTTGATGATGATGAATGTTGGCAATTCTCCACGGAAGAAAGACCTTACACAAAAGATGTTATAATTATAATGTTTAAATGATTATGCTATAATTATTATGTTAAAAATCTCCCATGCTCTCAGAGCTGCTCAGTGGTGGCAGGGCTGTGACATTCCCATTCAACCTCATCTTACTGCCAAGGCACTTGCCACCTTTGCATGCCATGAAAAAGCAATGGCTTGGCCAAGCCCAGGGCAGACCTGGGCAATGGAGGGAGCTCCCGGAGGGCTCTGCTCCGTCCCTTCCTCTTTCTACACTCTGCAGAGCTCCTGGCCACCAAAGGATCGCATTTTCCTAATTCTGCTTCAGGATTTTATCTTTATTCTAACCACCTGCGTTAAAAGATCTCATCAAGTTCCTTCACTAAGTTTAAATGAGACTCAAAATGTTACCTATCTCTCCTGGGTAAGGTAGCTTTGCCCAGGAAAAAAAAAAAAAAAAAAAAAAAGGCTAAAAGTTAAATAAATTAATATCTATTGATGGGACTTTTATCATTAGATGAAGTTCCCCGGAGGAAAATGTAGGAATTCTTGGCCGATTATCCAGAAGTTTCCAGGGATTCAGAGATGCTAACATCTACACATTAGCATCATGATTTTAGAGGTATTCCTTTTTATTTTGCTTTCTTTGGCCCCTACACTGTTTTCTAGATTGAGAGTGACAGGCAGGCTGGATGACTTTCATAGACTCTTGCATGTACAATGATGACCTTTTACCGTCCACAGAGCCTTCTCTAGCCAAGTCTGAGATCAGCCACATTTTCAGTTTTAACTGAGTCAGCAAATACTTAAGAGTGAACTATCCTCTTTTTGTAGATATACGGCACGATTTACAAGGTGTGTCTGAATGAAAATGCTTTGAGGTTTTCTAGGATACATCAAAGTGCCATTTATTCCTTAGAATTAAAATTCACGGAAAATAACCATAGATTTTATTGATACTGATAACATTTTGAAAAGCAGACAAGAAGAGCTTTGGAATGGGATGTGTTCACTGCCTGTATTTCTGACTTTAACCTGGGTAACACAGAGGCGGGCAGATAGACGCTGATTCAAACCTAACTCAGACCTCCGCTCACAGCCTGCAAAGACACTGTTATACTTCCTGGCACGTGGCTGGGGCCTAACTAATGACAAATGCTATCACCAATGATCTCTTTTAAACGGCACAATCAAATTTATGAAATTCTTTCTTGAAGATAGGAGAGAAGTGGGATCAGGGAGGAGGATGCCACAGTAATACCTGCCAAGAGCACTCTGAGTGAGTGTGTTCCAATAGGAGGGAATGGCACAAGAGCAAAAAGACAAGTTCACAAACCAAAGTTGGAGGATTTGGGATTAATTGAAATCCTCAAGTGGCGCCTGGTAAGTGACTGCCTATTTAGAGCCAACAGATAGGTTTCCGTGAGGTTAAGGAAGCGAAAAATCCCATACGAAGCTAGTGAGATGTTAAATTCTAATTAGAAGTGTTAATTAAAAAAAAAATTCCAATTTCATCAGTGAGAGTGCTTTTGTTGTTCCAATTCTCTTTGCTACAGTGAATCCTAAGTATCCTGACTCACTTTGTTCCAATATTATTTACCACTTCTGTAAGGGAGAGAGAAGTTGAGTCTGCCCATAGGAGCCTGGAGCCTCAGCTGTCTCCCCTGAGCCACCATGATGAGACCTATCGGAATTTCCATGGAAAATGCCTATTTTCAAAGGCTTTATATTCAGGCATCAGAATTCACTGTGGCTCAAAGTTTAGCACAATGAGTGTGGGTCTCTTAGGAAGAAAAAGTATTTGTGTAATTCTTCTTCGGAGCATTTCTTTGCCACTCTTTTCTGCTTTTGATACCTTCAAAAAATAGCCAGTGAATTTCCATGACTTAGATGAGTTTATTTTGTGCTGTGTGTGAAGTTAAATATGAAGTGACGATATCATTTAACATGACATTTTGCAGACCGTTAATCCAAAAGGAGGATTAAACCCTTTGATGAGCATGCAAATATTAGCTGCCTGAAATTATATTTAAAATTAAACATGAAACAAAATCTATTATTTAGCAGATTTCCAAAGAATACATACATGTACATTAATATTTTTATTGCAATAGTAGTAATCAATATGCTCCAATTTATTTAATATAATGTTAAATGTTTTCTATTATGCTTTCCACTGATGCTTGGATAGTTTCAAATTTTGCAATAAACATTATAGAAGAAATTATTACATGTGGTATGTAAAAGGTGTCTTAAATACAAGCCTTGAGCATAGGAGGGCCTATTTAATACAATGTATAATATCATTTTTATATAAAATACTTTTTAAAGTCACAATAGTCATTGAAAACCATTGTAGTTAATAGAACATATTTTCAGAAAATATATAAGTATGTATACCTGTATTTATTTAACCACATAATTTTTTCAGAATACATGATGTCATCTCATACATTTTTAGAGTGGCTCTTTCAACTATATAAAAAATAAATAATATAGTTAAAGAGAGTCGAAGTATGTTGAAATCCCTGAAAATCACCATTTTAAAGGTTAAGCTCTTTTAAATGATTTTGCTATTACTGTACAATTTGTTTAAAAATTGATGAAGTTGTATTTGATGAAGTTGTATTTGTAAATTATTGTGGAAAACATATGAAATAGTCTAAGGAAAAACAGGAACTAGGTACCATTTGTTTCAGCTCTTCAGTCTATCCTAAAAGCCTGCTTCCCTTTTATGGGATTCTTGGTGGAATACAAGACCCTCTGGCTCTTCTCTGCTGTCTCTTGGCTACTCAGAGCCTCCAGTTTCACCAACACTACCTGCCCCACCCCAACCTAGGGACAAGAGTGGACCCTTCCATTCCAGGATTCTCCGTCAAATAAAACTGCCCTAGATTCCATTTTTTCCTGAGTTCTTTTTTTCTGTAGAAGAGAGGAAAAGTCCCAATTTAGGTTCTTTTCGATTTGAAGTAGAATTTCCAGGGGACAGGATAAGTTGGTGAGTCCCTAGACATATACAGTTTCAGAACATCTCAACCTCCATCATATTTGGTAGATTTCATATGACAGAAGATAAGACAATCAAATCAGTCATCAGTTTCTGCTTACGTTTAATCCTTATTAGTCATTATTTTAAAAATACAGCTTAGAAACCTAAAGGCCTTACAATTGTTAAAAGTTATTATGCCCCTTTATTCAGGATTAAAATCATTAACATTTTGATAGCTGGAACCAGAATGCCTGTGGCGGGTGATGGGGGGCGGGGTGCAGAGGGAACTCCTTCTTTCAGTGAGATTCCATGAGCCAGGTAGGCTCCCTGATGACATGGCTATTGGCAGGTGCTGGGCAGGAGGGAAAAGGGATTGACTGGTTTATCTGCTATTGAAAGATACATTTTTTGGGGTTTTGTTTCCAGAAGGGAAAAAGAATGAAAAATTAAAAGGAAGGAGGAAATACCCAGGAAGAATAAATGGCAAGAGGCTAGAATTTGTTGTAGGACCAATGAAAACTCCCTAGGGAGAAGTAACCAAAAATTATAATGACGGTACTAATTGTGTCATTCAAAATTACCTGTACACCTGTATGTCCCTCTCTCCCACACAGGAGCAATAGAACCTACTAGACTCCAGTAATTTTTGTCCGAATACAGGTATAGTGGTACTCAAAGGGCGAGGTTCTGAATTTAAGCAGTAATTAGAAAAGGAATAAGAAAATCTATATTGGTGCAAGCTTCTCATACATTTGCAGAAATCTAGACGATAATAGCACAGACCAAGGTGCTGGAAAGTAGAATTCAAGCCAATGTTACTTTACGCTTAATTAATAAAATGTGACTAGACATGGTGGCTCACACCTGTAATCACAGCACTTTGGGAGGCCAAGGCGGGCAGATTACCTGAGATCAGGTGCTCGAGACCAGCATGGTCAACATGGTAAAAGCTTGGCTCTCTAAAAAAAAAAAAAAAAAAAAAAAAAAAAAAAAAAAAAATTAGCCAGGCATGGTGGCGCACACCTGTAATGCCAGCTAGCTACTGGGGAGGCTGAGGCAGGAGAGTGGCTTGAACCCAGGCAGTGGAGGTTGCAGTAAGCTGAGATGGCACCACTGCACTCCAGGCTGGGTGACAGAGCAAGATGCTGTCTCGAACTAAATCAATAAATATTGAAAGTTTCATGTTGTATTTCTTTTTGGACAAAATAATCATATGTAATTTTGATGAAGACAGTTTTAAAAATATTACATATTGATTTTATAGCACATATATAAGAAGATATTTTACACACACACATACACCCCACACACATATATGTAGAGACAGAGAGAAAAAGGAACAAGGAGAGACAGAGGAAGAAAGGCAGGATACTTAAGGTTGGTACCCTTCGCTGAATTTGAATTTGGCAGACTTAATGTTGTAAACATTGTCTTATGAACTGATATCCTCTTAGGATTTCCCATCATGTACGTTGGTCAACTCACATCTGATCTAATATTTCAATGGAGAGAATATTATCAAGTCAAGAACACTCTGAAGAGAGCAACTAACTGGTAACCAACTAGAGAATAATATTTACTGAGAGTTTTTAATGGGCCACCTCCAAATTCATTTTGTTATCATAGGAGATCTCTTGGGGGATACTATTAATATCACCATGTTCAAATTAAGAAAGTAAAGAACAGAGAAGTTAAGCGACTTGCCCAACGTCACACAGCTAGTAAGTGGTAAAGCTGAGATTGAACCCAAATTATGGTCAGATCCCAATTTCTTTATCAATATGCAATAATGCCTTCCTAATAAGATCAGTAAAGTTCTAGAGAAGTGTGTCTTATGAGGAATTATTGAGGGAACTAAAACTGCTTAACCTGAAAAATAAAGTACTTTAGGGGGAAAAGAGAGTAAGAGTAAAAAGGATATTTTCTGGGACACACTGAAAATCAGACCTGAGAGGGTTCCAGGGTCAGCTCCTCACGATTGATGTGATACTTCTAATTGCGTAACATCTTTGAACTTGAACATCTCTGGAAAACTCTTAACAGCAAACTTCCTCATCCCTAAAACGAAGAAAAGATAGAGAGAAACGTAAGGCTTACTAAGTGCCAGCCTCAAGAATTTGGGGAGATGACCTATTCTAACAGGCAAATATAACTAAGTTTAGAGTATCTGTAATGATAAGAAAATTGGCATTTAATTTCTGTTTTGTTCTCCTATATATTCAAAATATGCATGGGTGTCCCAGGAGTCCAAACACTTCTTGGTGACTTTCAGGATTTCTGGGCATCCAGGACTGAGGAGGATGGTCCTTGATGTGTTGGCTAAAGTGATAGTGACCTAGGGGCCTCTAGCTACACACCGACCTTGCTGTATGTAACTCTGCATCAGAAGTTTTACCTGTGAACCCACCCAGCCCAATACCACCAAGTAAAAACTCCTGGAAAGCCAGTCCTTATTCCTTCTAGTTTTCTCATCCGAGTCCCTGTCTTCTCAGGAGAGGATGGCACAGTCTACACTACCACGTTTTCAGACCCTCTTTCCTCATCTCTTTTGAAAACAGGCTTTTATGAAAGAATCTTAGGTCCAATACAGATATGTACAAATTAATGTGAATGTAAGAAAATTCCCTGCTTTCCCATTGACAATTTTACTTTATAAAATGTTTCAAGTAGCTATGGAATACTACTGTTATCTTTGTAAAATAGTTCAAGAATAAGTAAATATTTTAAGTGGAAGAAATACTTTAAGCGGGGATTTCTAAATTAAAGTGCATATGTGTGCATTTGCACATGCAAACAAAAGCAATGCTTTAGTTTACCAGCTATGCTTTTGAACATATGTATATTTTCATTTTATTTCCACTTTAATACAAGGCTTGCTCATTCAAGCAGATGTTTGGAAAAGCTAATATCTATTGCAAATTTTCTAATTATAACCAGGGATTCACATAAGCAGTAACACAATCCTGAGGAACACTAGGCTCAGTCTTTGACAACCCAATTGTGGAAGGAACACAAGAAGACACATTAAACCATCATACATTTCATCATTAACAGCTAATCATGGTGGATTGAACACATTCCTTTATCAATGCTTGTTTCATAAAATGGGTGTAATGACATTAAAGGAAGTAAAGACAAAAGACATAAGCCAACGATGGCTTAGACATGTCAACAACAGGAACGCAAATCAAGATAACAGTAACTGAGAAAGTTGAAAATGAAAAGGCTGCAGAAGTGTTACTCAGGAGAAGAAGCCAATTCATCCTGCAGAAACCCAGAACTTGGGTGTCAGAAATCTTAGAAAATTTTTCCAGGATTGGCTGAAAATCTGATTATAAAGTAGCTAGATATCAGATCTTCTTCTTCCAGGGTGCTGAGCAACAACCTGTGAGAGGGGAGTTAATTCTCTGTGGAAATTCAATTGAAGAATATCTGGACTTGGGTACTACTGAGAACAGAGGAGAGTCAGTGTTGGGGATGACGTGAGTCATCAGTCAGATCACTTGTCTTCCCCAGCTCAGCTCCTCACACACTGGTTTCAGTCGCCCTCTCCTCCAAAGCAAGCGTTAGCGGAATCTCCTGCAAAAGGTCTGTATGTCTCCTGAGAAAAGCCCTACATATATCGGTGGTTGTGTGTTCTCCCAAAAAATACGCATCCAATAACCATAAGTGAAATGCAAATAGGCCAGCCCATCATATAAACGGTGTATCTAGTCATTTTAATGCCTTATTTTTAAACCTTAATAACTAAACAAACATCTGTAAGAAAACCGCTAAAGCAAAAGGCCAAAAATAAGGAAGTAAAATTTAGAAAGAAAGATAACTATAAATCAGGAAAATATATAGAGAGAATGCCTGATTACAATATTGAAACTATAATATTCTCAGAGTAATAAGAGAAGATATCACAACTATGAAATATGAACAGGAGGTGATAGACAGGAATTTGGAATGAGTTCATGGGAATAAATATGACGAATTTAAAAAAGCAAGAGAATAGTTTGAAGAGCAATTCAATTAAGTATTCCAGAAGACAGAACAAAAGAAAAACTAAAGACAGATAATAGGATCTAACACATTAGAACACAAGAAAAAATCTGATGGCTTTTCAGAGAGACCAGAGAAACCAAAGGGAAAATATTTGTAAGGAATTAATGAGTATTTTACCTTACATATGCTTCTGGATTTAAAGTGCCCACTGCATAACCAGCATAATGCAAGAAAAATATTTTTGCTAAGGCATACTTACGGTAAAAATTAAGAACCTATGAATTAAAAAATTCTAAAATCTTTCAAAGCAAAAATAAATGTTGTATATAAAAGACTACGAACCATAATAGTGCGGAATTCAATAGCAGCACAAGAAGCAGTAAAATCAACTAAAGTATCTTGAAAATTTTGAGGGAAAATGAATTTCACCTAAAATTTTTATCACCAACCAAAGTGTTAAATTGTGAGAGCAAAATAAAGCTCTTTTGAGGCTGTGTAGTTGCAAATACATACATACAACTGGAGATTCTTACATGAATATGTCCCCCATCAAAATAAATTAAAAAATAGAAAAATCTGAGATTTATTTAACAGAAGGGAGTGGAGAAAGGATTTTTCAGAATATAAGCAAAGGTAAGTTCCAACATTTGGCAGCAGACCAAGAAAAAGACTGGATAAATTTGGAGCAGAAGGGTGGAAATCTGTAAATGAAAATTTTCCAGGCAATAACAAAAATTCAGAAAAGGGTGAATAGGAAAAGAAGGAATTACCACATGATGCATTGAATACAAGTGAGAAGAATCTTACAGAGTTGCAGAATTTGGGCAAATTCATGTCCATGCCATAAAAAAAACATAAGCAAATGGAAAATCTAGGCATTGTTAATTATAGGAAAAGCAAACATTTGCAGAGAAAAAAAGAAATGTAATAACTGTATTTTACTCAGCTTTGTGAGGAAAATACTTACATATTCATAATAAAGTCAAAACTTAATACTGTTTTAAACTGAAACTTTTCTGTAGCTACTTCGGAGGATAAGAGGAGGCAAAGTAGTGCTATGTAAAGTCTTTATTATAATTTTACTTAAGATAAAGACCTATTCCCTCCCCACATCAGAAGAAATACTTGACCAGATCACAGGACCATGTGTTTACTTCATTCACAGAAACATTATACCACATACGTATGCTTCCAATTCTGTCATTTTTTTTTTGAGAAAGACATTCCAGTTTTGACTTTTTATCTACAGATTATGTTGAAATAAGTATACTAATAACAAATACATGCACTATGAAAAAATGCAAAATAAATATTAAAACAAAACATACGTGCAACATTTTCCATTTCTATCCACAAGCACTCTGCCTGAGATTAATTTATCCAGCCAGCTATCAGAATACTAGATCAATACTACAGTAAAATTTTGAAGAGCAATTTATCAGCAATATGATGCTGGGTGCACCTAGCAACCTGCAGTTGTGACCATCTTCCTTAGGTGTTTTTGATACTTAGAGCCACCTTTGTGTACCCTGGGTTTATGCCAAGGTAATTCCATGAGGTGGTTTTAAAACCTTTCCTAGGGAAATCTGCTGGGCTGTCTTCAGAGAATGATTCATAGGTCATTTGCATTCTTTATGTGTAGATGAAACAAATTTCTTTTAAAGGCATTTCCTCATATTTATCCTTTTGGAAGTTCATATGCCAATTTTCTGCCCACTGACACAGGTTTTTGAAATATTTCTGCAGCTGGCATTTCACAGTCTGGCATTTCAATCTCTGTGAACTCACTCACCAGATCATTTATAACACTTTAAAATGAGCCCGGTACCCACATGAAGCTTTGGAGAAACTTACTACTTAATAACAGTATAGAAATACTGTCCTATCTTACTTACCATTTCTCCAGCTCAGTGTCTCTAACCCAGGTCCTTGTGCATGGCACATGAGACCCCTCAAGCCTATGTAGATGCTCTAACTGATTTTTCATAAGTTGATGGACTTACATAATGTTTATGTTTTGGGTTATCCTTTATTTTTGTCTATACTGCAATAGGTTATTTTACTACTATTTACGACTCTGCCTCTTATTTATATGCAACAGAAACCCAACTCAAACCAGCCTAAATAAAAGAAGCTGTTGCAAGGATTTAGAAGCATTTCATAGGAACCAAAAGCAGGAATGAAGCCTGGACTCAAGAAAGACTGGAAACAGGCATTCCGTATATTGCTGTTTCCATTTTCTTCTTTCTGTGAATTGTTTTTGTTGTTCTGGCTTTTCTGATCCATACAGCAGAATTGCTTTTCATTTCTTCTTCATGTTGGCCAAAGTTATCAAAGAAAACAATAACGTCACCTTTTGTTTGTATTGGATTTTTATTACCGGTGAAGGTAAACTTATTTTCTTACTGTTATTTAGCTTTCTATTAGTAGTTATTTGTAAATTTTCCTTACTTAGGATATCTCTTCCACTGAAGTATTCATAATTTTATTTCTTTAGAAGAGTTCTTTAGGTTTTAAGGATATTAAACCCTTTTCTGCAATACAGATTCCTAGTTTGCTGTTTGTGTCTTTACCTTTCTATATGGCATTTGTTATCAAACAACTTTTCATTATTCTGTTTTTTAGTATATACATTTTAAGTTTATCATCTTTTGCCTTTACACAAAACATGTGGCAAACTATGCTTTTTTATAATTAAAACTTTTATATTAGATGAAGGGGTACATCATCTTACAAACCTTAGATGAAGGTTTATTACATGAGTGTATTAGGTTATGTTGAGTTTTAGGGTACAAATGATCCCGTCACCCATTTGGTGGTCACAGTATTCAATATGTGCTTTTTCACCCCATGTCTCCCTCCATCCTCCTTCCTCAGTGTCTATGGCCCTCATCTTTATGTCTATGTGTATTCAATGTCCAGCTCCCATTTATAAGTGAGAACATGTGGTATTCAGTTTTCTATTCTTACGTTAATTCACTTAGGATAATATTCTCCAGCTCCATTCAGGTTACTGCGAAGGACACAATGCCATTATTTTTTATGGCTATGCAGTATTCCATGGTGCATATGTATTACATTTTCTTTATCCAATCCATTGTTGATGGGCATGTAGGTTGACTCTGTGTCTTTGCTATTGTGAATAGTGCTGCAATAAACATCAGGGCATGTGTCTTTTTGACAAAACAAATTATTTTCCTCCAAGTATATACTCTGTAGAGAAATTATTGGGTCAAATGGTAGTTCTAAGTTCTTTAAGAAATCTCTAGACTACTTTCCACAGTGTCTGAACTATTTTGCATTCCCGCCAATAGTTTTTAAGCATTCCCTTTCCTATGCAGCCTCACCAATGTCTGTTTTGTTTTGTTATTGTTTGTTTTGGTTTGGTTTTACACTTTAGTAATAGCCTTTCTGAATGGTGTGAGATCATATCTCATTGTGGTTTGACATTCATTTCGCTAATGATTAATGATGTTGAGCATTTTTTCATGTTTTTTTTTGGCCACTTATACATCTTGTTTTGAAAAGTATCTGTAATGTCCTTTACCCATTTTTAAATGGATTGTTTTTTGCTTGTTGATTTATTTAAGCTTCTTGTAGATTCTGGATATTAGGTCTTTGTAAAATGCACATTTTTAAAATATCTTCTCCCTTTCTGTAGGCTGTCTGTTTACTCTGGTGGTAATTTCTTTTTCTCTCCAGAAGCTCTTTAGTTCAATTAGGTCCCACTTGTTAATTTTTTGTTTTTGTTGTAATTGTTTTTGGAGACTTAACCATTGCCTTTTGCCAAAAGCCTATGTCGAGAAGGGTATTTCCTATATTTTCTTCTAAGATTTTTATAGCTTGAGCTTCTCCATTTAAATGTTTAATCCATCTTGAGTTATTTTTTATGTGTAGTAAGAGGCAATGGATAGTTGGCCAGTTACCCCAGCACCGTTTACTGAATTGGGAAACCTTTCCCCATCACTTACTTTAATCAATTTTGTCAAGGATCAGATGATTGTAGGTGGGTGAGTTTATTTCTTGGTTCTCTGCTCTGTTCTGTTGGTCTATATGTATGTTTTTGTACCAGTACCATGCTGTTTTCGTTGCTGTAGACTTATAGTATAGTTTGAAGTTGAGTAATGCGATGTCAGCTTTGTTCGTTTCACTTAGGATTAATTTGGTTATTTGGTCTCTTTTTTGAGTCTGTATGAATTTTAGAATCTATTTTTCCTATTCTGTGAAAAATAACATTGGCATTTTGATAGGGATAGCATTGAATCTGTAAACCACTTTGGGCAATTTAACCATATTGGTTCTTCCAATCTATGAACATAGAATATTCTCATTTATTTGTGCCATCTAGGTTTTCTGAGGTATTCTTGTGGATATTTTTCACCTCTCTTTGTTAGACGAATTCCTAGGTATTTCATTGTGTGTGTGTGTGTGTGTGTGTGTGTGTGTGTGTGTGTGTGTGTCTACTGTAAATGGGATTGTGTTCTTGATTTGGTTGTCAGCTAGATTGTTATTAGTGTTTTGAAATGTTACTGTTTTTGTACATTGATCTTATATCCTGAAATGTTACTGAAATTGTTTATCAGTTCCAGGAGCCTTTTCACAGTCTTTAGGGTTTTCCATGTTTATGTGTGTCTACTGCAAATGGGACTGTTTTTGATTTGAATCTCACTTAGAATTTTATTGGTGTTTTGAAATGTTACTGATTTTTGTACATTGATCTCATATTCGGAAATTTTACTGAAGTTGTTTGTTAGTTGAAGGAGTATTTCCACAGTCTTTAGGGTTTTTTATGTATAGAATCATGTTGCCAGCAAAGAGTGATAGTTTGACTTCTTTTTCTATTTGATGCCTTTTACTTCTTTCTCTTGAGTGATTACTCTGGCTAGGACTTCCGTTACTATTCTGAATAGGAGCGTGAGAGTAGGGATCCTTGTCTTCTTCCGGTTCTCAAGGGGAATGGCTTAAACTTTTGCCCATTCAGTATGATGTGGACTGTGAGTTTGCCATAGATGGCTCTTATTATTTTGAGGTATATTCCTTCAGTGCCCAGCCTGCTAAAGGTTTTAATCAGGAAGGATATTGGATCATACAAATGGCTTTGTCTATTGAGATAATCATATGGTTTTTGTTTTTATTCTGTTTATGGGGTGAATCACATTTATTGATTTGTCTATCTTGAACCCAGCTTACATCCTTAAAAAAGGCTACTTGATAATGGTGAATTGACTTTTTGATGTGCTGCTGAATTCCATTTCCTGGTATTTTGTTAAGGATTTTGGGGTCTATGTTGATCAAGGATATTGGCTGGAACTTTTATTTTTCATTGTGTCTGCCAGATTTTGGTATCAGGATGATGCTGGTTTTGTAGAATGTGTTATGGAGAATCCCCTCCCCTTCATTTTTAAGGAATAATTTCAAAAGAATTGGTGCCAGATCTCTTCGTACATGTGATATAATTTAGCTGTAAATCCATGTGGTCCAAGGCCCTTTTTTATGGTTAGGCTTTTTATTACTAATTCAATTTTGGAACACATTATGGTTCTGTTGAGGTTTTTACCTGCTTCTTGGTTCAATCTTGGAAGTTTGTATATTTCCAGGAATTTGTCATTTTCCTCTAGATTTTCTAATTGGTGTCCATAGAGCTGTTTTCAATAGTCTGAGGATCCTTTGCATTTCTGTTAGATAACTTGTAATGTAATCTTTGCCATCTCTGATTGCACTCATTTGGCTTATTTGGATCTTTTCTCTTTTTTTCTTTGTTAATCTAGCTAGTGATTTATCAATCTCGTTTATTCTTTTGAAAACAACTCTTAGTTTAATTATCTTTTGTATATACTTTTGGGTCTCAGTTTTGTTCAGTTTCTCTCTGATTTTATTTATTTACTTTCTTCTGCTATCATTGGGGTTGGATTGTTCTTTTTTCTTAGTTCCTCTAAGTGTCATGCTAGATCATTAATTTAAAATCTTCTTAGCCTCTTTATGAAGATATTTAGCACTATAAACATTCCTCTTAACATGTTTAGGTGTATCCCAGAAATTTGGGTAAATCGTGTCTCTATTTTCATTAATATCAAATAATTTTTAATTTCTGCCTTAATTTTGTTGTTTACCCAATAGCTAATCAGGAAGAAGTTGTTTAATTTCCATAATTTTATGTAGTTTTGAGACATCTTGATATTGATTTATATTTTTGTTGCACTATGGTCCTACAGTGTGATTGATATGACTTTGATTTTTTAATTTTTTTGGCACTTGTTTTATGACCAAATATGTGATTGATCTTAGAATATGTTCTGCGTGCAGGTCAGAATAATGTATATTCTGTGTTCATTGTAGAGAGCAGACGTCCCCAGACTTTTTACAAAGGGGGCCAGTTCACTGTCCCTCAGACTATTGGAGGGCAGCCACATACTGTGCTCCTCTCACTGACCACCAATGAAAGAGGTGCCTCTTCCTGAAGTGCAGCGGGGGACGGATAAATGGCCTCAGGGGGCCGCATGCGGCCCACGGGCCGTAGTTTGGGGACACCTGGTATAGAGTATTCAGTAGATGTCTATCACGTCCAATTGGTCAAGTGTTGAGTTTAATTCCAGAATTTCTTTGTTAGTTTTCTATCGTGATGATCTTTCCAACACTGTCAGTGAAGTGTTAAAGTCTCCCACTATTATTGTGTGGCTAAATCTTTTTTTATGAATCTGGGTTGCTACAGTGTTGGGCGCATGTATATTTAGGATAGTTAAGTCTTATTGTTGAATTGAACCCTTTATCATTATGTCATGTCCCTCTGTCTTTCCTTGTTTTTGTTGGTTTAAAGCCTTTTTTATCTGATATAAGAATAGCAACTCGTGCTCTTTTTTGTTTTCCATTTATATGGTAGATCTTTCTTTATCCCTTTACTTTTAGCCAGTGGCTGTCATTATATGTGAGGTGACACATATAATGTTTTCTCTTGAAGACAGCAGACAGTTGGGTCTTGTCTTTTTATTTAGCTTGCCAGTCTATACCTTTAAGCGGGGTGTTTAGACCATTTACATTCAGGGTTAGTATTGACATACAAAATATTGGTTTGGTCATTATGTTGTTAGCTGTTTCTTTTGTAGATTTGATTGTGTAGTTCCTTGATATTATTTGTGAGCTAGGTGCTTGAGTGTGTTAGTGTGGTAGCAGGTTTCAATCCTTCATTTCTTAGTTTAACACCTCCATAAGGACCTCTTGTAATGCTGGCCTGGAGGCGATGAATTCCCTTAGTGCTTGCTTGTCTGAGAAAGATTTTATTTCTCCTTTGCTTATGAAGCTTAATTTGGCAGGATATGAGATTCTTAGTTGAAATTTCTTTTTTTTAAGAATGCTGAAAAGAGGCCTCCAATCTCTTCTGGCTTGTAAGATTTCTGCTGAGAGGTCTACTGCTAGCTTGTTGGTGTTCCCTTTGTAGGTGGCCTAACCTTTCTTTCTAGCTGCCATTAAGATTTTTTCTTTTGTGTTGACTTTGGGAGATCTAATAGTTATGTGCCTTCGAGATGGTTATCTTGTTTAGCATCTCTCAAGGGTTTCCTGTATTTATTTAATTTGTATGTCCACCTTGCTAGCAAGACTGGGCTAATACTCAAATATTGGGGTAATATCCTCAAATATTTTTTTTCCAAGTTGCTTACTCTCTCTCCTGTTTCAGGAATACCAATGAGTCACAGATTTGGTAATTTTATATAATTATATATTTCTCAGGGGTTTTGCTTATTTTTAAAATTATCCTAGAAAGGAGAACTAGAATTTAAATTTTACATTCCTTATTTTTGTCTGACTTAGTTGATTCAAAGAACTGATCATTAAATCCTGACATTCTGTCCTCATCTTGATCTATTCTATTGTTAATGCTTATGATTGTATTATGAAATTCTTCCAGTCCAAAAGTTCAGTTTGGTTCTTTCTTCAAATGGTTATTTTGTCTTTTAGCTCCTGGATCATTTGATTCCTTAGATTGAATTTCAACTTTCTACTGGAACTCGATGAGCTTGCTTGCTATAAAGATTCTTAATTCTGTGTCTGTCGTTTTAGTCATTTCAATCTGGTTATAAACCATTGCTGTATTGGCTTGAAGGTAAGGGGACACTCTGGCTTTTTGAATTGCTAGAGTTCTTCCACTGATTCTTTCTCATGTACGAAGGCTGGTATTCCCTTAAATGTGATGTGAGTTGAATATAGTAAGTTGGCTTTGCGTCTTGGTGCTTTCAGAGGACCAATGCTCTTTATCTGTGACTAGATTGTTGCCTTATTTTTCACAAGCACTGTACATTAGCAAAATATTTTGGTGCTATAATTTGGGCTGTAATCCAGTAGGTGGCATATAAGAGTGGTACCCACAGATTGGCTCTTAGCCTCATGCTTTCTTTTTCTTTTTCTTTTCTTTTCTTTTTTTTTTTTTCTTTTTGTATTTTTTTGGCATATTGGCAGTAGTGCTTTCTGGTAGGAAAAGAGAAATGATTCCTTCACCTGGTCCACTTCTGAACCTTGGAAGAGGCCCCTGTAATTACTGGTACCACATTTGTATTTTCTTTGTTACACATTTGGGACCATGGGATTTCCTCATGCAGAGGACAGGTTGGCAGACAGGTCATGCCCTTCCACACCACCTCTGTGGAGGGAGGCATTTCCTGCTTCTCTCTGGCCTGTGAACCCAGGTATCACTCAGTGTTCTGAGGGTGGGGACCTCCCCGCTTGGATACTTCCTAAGCAGATGGGTTTTACCCACTAAGGAGGAGTGGGGGTTGGCAGAGTCACCTGTTCCAACACTTGCATGCTTCCTGGAGGAAAATGGAGTTGCATCTGGCCACAGAATTTAGGCAGAAGCAAGTCCCTGGAAGCCCCACCCAGCTGATGTGTCCCACCCAGATGGGAACAGCAGGGGTGGGTGGGGTCACCTAATCTACACTGAATGCTTCCTGGAGGAACATGAAACTGCACCCACCTGCAGAGTTTAGGTTGAGGCAGGTTTACTGTGCTGGAAACCCCAGCTTGCATGTCCCACCCTGCAAGGAGCCACAGGGTTGGGTGGACTTGCCTGATACGCTGTCCAGGTACTTCCCAGCGGTGCACCACCCAGTGTTCAGGCAAAAGTGGGTCCAGTTGTGTTGGAAGCCCCAGCAGCATGTGAACCTGGGTAGAAGAAGTGTGGGTGGGTGGAGTCTCCCTGTCAGCCATCCAGATATTCCCCCACATAATTCAGGGAGAGGTGGGGCCAGTGTGTTGGAAGGTGGAGGAGGGGAGTGGAGCAATCTTATTGCTTCCAGGCATGGGCAATTCAGCCTCCATTGTGACTATGGCCACTGGTGCGAGGCTCCTATCCAAGGCCTGTGGGAGTCCCTGTGAACTTCAACGTTGCTTCTGGAAAAACTCCAAATGATTTTCTGTATTAGTCCAGAGACTTAGAGTGATGAGGAGGATTCTCCCATTCTCAGCCTTGCACAGATCCCTGTGGGAAGTGTGTATCCCCAGGGGCTCTCACTCACTCACCCTTTCTCCATGTTGGGGAGCTTCTACTGGCTCCACATAGGTCCCTGATGGGCAGTTGCCCAGCCATGCTCTTCTCTGTTCTCCATGGCTCTTCCCTTTCTCGATAGATCCTGATGTGGTTTCTTAGACAAGTGTGCAGAGTCAGTGTTCACTCACCTCTTTGTCTCTTTGCTGTGAGAGCAGTGCAAGCAAGCTGCTTCTAGTCCACCATCTTGACCACTCACTGCTAAAAATTTTTAACGTTTCCATTTTTTTCAGTTGTAAATTTTTGTTTCAGGTCTAGAAAGTTGTTCAATGACTACAGATATTGTACATTGTAACCTAGTAATTCTATGATTTTTAATAACACTTTCTTAGATGTGTCTAGATTTCATTTTGTAAGACATGAGATATTTTGCTACTTGTTTTAATAAATTTGTCAAAAGCCCCCACTTTTGGGGAGGGAGTTAAACTTAACTAGTTACATTGATTAACTCTTAAATAATTCTGGAGAGAGGCCGGGTGTGGTGGCTCACGCCTATAATCCCAGCACTTTGGGAGGCTGAGGCAGATGAATCACCTGAGGTCAGGAGTTCGAGACCAGCATGGCCAACACGGTGAAACCCTGTCCCAATTAAAAATATTAAAATTAGTGCACATCTGTAATCCCAGCTGCTTGGGAGGCTGAGGCATGAGAATTGCTTGAACCTGGGAAGTGGAGGTTGCAGTGAGCCGAGATTGTGCCTTTGCACTCCAGCCTGGGTGACAGGGCAAAGCTCCATCTCAAAATAAATAAATAAACAAATAAATAATAATTCTGGAGGGAATGAGAGCTGACAACCTGTTTGGTTATTCATTTTATTGTAGAATGTTGAGTCCTTTAGAGTGGACACTTGGTTTGAGAAGTATGTGTCTAAATCTAAGATGATATATATCTGTAATTTAAAAAATATTAGAATAAAATTATTTGTCAACTTCAAACTTCCCAGAGTCCATCAACCTTGATATGCATGTGATTCTCTCTTTTCCTCATTAAGTGACTAAGTATTCTGATATCTGTTTTGTCAGGTCATGGTGCTAAGCATAAGTTCTCTGCAACAAATGCATGGCATCAGAAGATATGAAATTCACGTTCTTTCACCTTGGAAATAATTTAATCTCTCCTGATCTCAGTTTGCTTGGGTGAGAGATAAAGTTAGCCTAAGGGTCATTCTAGGTCCAACACCCTTTATTCATCTGTAGACATGAAAGAAAGTCCAGTGCCTTACTTTTTATGTATCTCTCAACTAAAATTTTGCAGCCCTGATCTTTTGACATATTTCCAAACATGTGTCCCATGCCAGGTGTTTTGTTAGTACTTAGTCTCTGAGAATTTCATTTTGTTTACCTAGAAAACAAGAGAAGAAGATCTGATTTTATCATACTCCCTATGTCAAATATGCATATATGAACATCTCTCTGACATGCATGTATATAGAAATACACACGCATACTTTATACTTACTATTACTCTAATATCTGTTTTTCTATTAACTAAAAATTTAGTTTTAAGGGCTGAAGTTATTACCACTTCCTGGGAATTACATTCAATTTCTAAAGCAACTGTGGGACTCATAAAACTCCTAAATATGGCAAGTAGTGATGTTTCAATTCATGAAAGCTACCGTGGGGATTCCACATTATGTACTTGAAAACTGTGTTATTCTCCATTTTTTATATTTATCAAGGTATTTGTCAACAAAAATGTTTGTAATTCTTATAACAATCCAAGACAATAACTGCTGTCCTAATTGTACAATTTGCTGTCATCACTTTAAGTGTACCCTATGTTTGTACTATTCTGGAGGGAATGATATTCTCACAAGGGGAAAAACCATATTTCATTGCATGTATTTAATTTTAATTGTTTAATGCTAGAAAAGCCAACACATCATTTCCTATTCTATCTCCCCGGAATTACGTGTGCATCCACATTTATGAATTCATACATCTTCACTAACTTCTGTGAAAAATGGGAAGAGTAAAAGTTGCCAATATTATAATAATCAGCATTTTTTAAACAAAGTGTTATGCACATAGCTAGAAATGTTTGGGTTTTGTTTAAAGAAAATCAAATCATTATCTGGCTCACTTGATTTAGATTTACCCTTGTTTTAGACTCTTGCTCATATAAAATTGAAAGTAATGTGAAATCTGGAAACAATGAAAGTTCATCTTGTAAGTGGTAAAGAACATCACTGATGTTTCAATTGCTTCTCCCCCACTGTTAGAAAAATAGGGTTGGGGACCTACTTTTCTATCTCTGATTGGTGTGAGTAACTGAAAGCTTGGAATTATTTAGCATACAGAAACTTAATGATGCAGTTCAGGATTTATTATGTAAAATGCTATCTTAAAATACTATACTTTAAAAGAGCTCACTTTAATAGGTGAAAGGGAAAAAAAGCTAAGCTTTAAAACTATTTCGTTTGAAAATACACAGTCCTGTCTCAGCCATAAGTGGGTTTTTAAAAATTTCTTTTAAAAGGTGCAACTTTAACTATTACCCAGTAGAATTTCATTTTCAGCTGGTATTTTAGGGAAAATAGAATGAGGAAACATAATATGGCTTACTTCTTTTTCTTTTATAAGGTAATTGTCTTCATCCGTCTAGGCTGCTATAATAAAATACCACAGACCAGGCAGCTTATAAACAACAGACACTTATTTCTCACAGAATCAGAGGCTGGAAATCCAAATCAAGGGACTAGAAGATATGATGTCTGGTGAGGGCTTGTACCCTGGATCAGAGAGGGCATTTTCTCTTCTCACTGAATCCTTACAGCAGATGGAGACAAGGCAGCTCTTGAGGTGTCATTTATAATGGTACTAATAGCAATAAGTTTTTTTTATGATCTACTCACATCATCATTTGGTGAGTGGTTTCAGTCTATGAATTCTGCAGCTCTGCAAGCATACAGACCAGAGCAGCAGCATTAACCACATCTGCCTAATTTTCAAGAGGCTCCATTTATTCTTAACATTGTATTATGCCCTTTCTCCTCTCTTAGAAATCCTCGAGGATCCAAATGGCAATATTTGTTTGTTTGTTCGTTTAATTTTACTTAAAGTTTTTGGATCATATGCAGAATGTGCAGGTTTGTTACATAGGTATACATGTGCCATGGTGGTTTGCTGCACCCATCAGCCTGAAGCTTCCATAAACTAGATGTGGCTGCTTTTTAGATGTGTTGCATTTTTCTACCTTTGATTCTGATGAAAATGCCAGGCATTGCTCTAATTTGCTCCATAATTATAATTTGTTTAATTACAATAAGCTTACAAGTTAGGACCTACAGTTATCCCAGTTTTACAGATGACGAAACTGAGATTCAAGAAGTGAGGTGACTTGTCTAAGGGCAAAACAACTAATAAATGATGAAGCTTTATTTGAGCCCAGGTCATCTGGCTTCAACCCCTGGGTGAACTCTTAGAAATCTGTAGTGGAAGTTTTCTTACTAGGTGCAATTGCTATCTGTCCGCTCATCTGTACTGTCAATTTTCTCTTTGCTTCCAAAAAGAATCTACAGGCAAATGTATTTCTTATAGATGATTAAACTGCTTTTCCTTTTCTATCATTCTTTTTGATTTCATTGTATAATTATAAATAATAGATTTTATTTGCTAAGCAGACCTGAGTTTTGGGCACGCGCAATTTGCTGAGTGATGGATCTGCTGATTCTCCTCATGGCTGAACTACACTAGGTCTTTCCTGGAGCTCTAATTCTCCTTGGTATCACATGCCAAACCAGCTTGTTGTTCTTCTAAGTCACTTCCCTTCTGAATTCCATCCTTGCTCAGTTAATGTCCCTGTGATTAACTTTCAGTCAAATGTTTTCTTGAAGCCATTTATTTCTTCTAGTCACTGGAAGAAAACATGACATTTTAAGGTAACTTTCACCAGACTAAGCCTCAGGGGGCAAAGTGGATTTTGAAGCTGAGAACTAATGCCTTGATTTGTTCTCTGAAAACAGAAAAGTATACTGAAGTCTACTTTTGCCAAGTGTGAGTGCTCAATATGGGTTTAGTACATGTTTTAATTCAAATATTAACCCTCCCAAAGGAAGACATATTTGCTTATATATAAAATTAATGCAATGTTCAGTTGTAGAGAATATAAGAAGAGGAAGAGAATCCTGAGAGCTCTATTTTAAATGTAAGGCACACTCATATGCTAATCTGGATTCTGCAGAACCAGAAGTATAAGAGAGGTAAATACTAAGACACAAAGAGTAAAATGTTAAGATAGTAGAATGTGGGATTACAGTGTCAAGAATAGGTCTACACTTGGACAAAGTCACACCTAAATTATGCCCAAAATTTGACCCATAAGCCGGGGCTATTGTTTAGACTGTCTTAAGTCTCAGATTAAACATATAGAATATCAGAAGAGAGAAATGTTAGTGAATTTTTGCACTAGCTTGTAAGTTACACAATACTTCAAAGCTACCCTTTACAAATATCCCTGTCACAGTAGGCAAAGTTATCAGGACTTATGACACAAGCTCCAGAAGACAAGAAATGATGGCAGAAAATGCCTTTTCATGTCCAGCAGCTGTGAATTCCAAAACGATCTCAATGAGTAGCTCTTTTACTTAAAAGGGCGAAGGCTGAGGAGACAATAGGGCATCAAGGGATCCATAAGATGATAATTTACAGTTGTAAGTCGACAACCTGGCAGTAGTTTCAGCATCACAGGGAAGGTAAGCACCCGGGGGCTGATGATTTGAGATCATCTTTGTGGGCACCAACAGCCTGGCTATGAGAATCCCACCAACTCAGAGACAGGAAGTTACGTGACTGGGGCTCCAGTAATATAACCCGCCCCCGCCCGATGTCACAGTTAAGAAGAAGAGTAGAGTCTATTAGGAAATGGAGTGTGTCTCAAGCCTGGGAGTGTGTCTCAAGTCTGCCACTTCTTGCTCTGTGACCTTAAGTAGGCCACATGATTTGTTTTCTGTAAAACTGGAATGTAAGAGGATACTTTAGAAGATTTGTATAAGCAATAGATAAAGTATGCATGCTATTATGCTTAGAATAGTGTCTGGGGTGTAAGTATAAAAGCAAATATGTTGTATTTTCATTATAAAGAATAGGCTTAGGGAAGGTTTTAGGCGTAAGCTGAGTTTGAACATAGGGACTAAGGGCAGCTGATAAGCTTAAGAAGTCAGTATTCCTTGGTCCAATGCAAGAGAAAAGGAGTGAAAAGGATATTAGAAACAGTGGGCTCTTTTTTCTAAGTGCCCACTTAAAAAATCTGCAATTGCTTCTGCAGAATCCAGATTAGCATATGAGTTTGCCTTACATTTATTTTAAAATAGAGCTCTCAGGATTCTCTTCCTCTTCTTATACGCTTTACAACCGAATGTGGCATTAATTCTTTTTACTAGAATTCTTTTAATTAGGCATTAGAGAGTAAAGGATAAGGGACCCAACAAATTGAGCAGAAGCCAGGGCCCTCTGTGAGTATTATAAACAATAAAAAATTTACAGTGGGCACTTTTTTTTTCTTTAAGACTAGGAATGCTATATAAGACTTTTTGGTTATTAAAGTCATTTAATATAATTCTTCTAGTGTTCTCCCAAATAGTTAAAAAAGCCAGATATCCACAAAAAGCCTTCCCGGTGAGTGTGTGTGTGTGTGTGTGTGTGCATGTGTAAATCAAAGAACGACAGGGATTCCACATTAGAGTTGATAGATAAAATGTAAACTTTGCACACGCAAGACTGAAAAGAGAAAAAAAAAATAGTGTATCCCAGTCAGTAAAGACCTTAGAGAGTTTGAGGTTCTAAAACACCAGGAAATGTGCAGAAAATTTGGCAAAGATATTGTACATTAACATTATTTAGATCTGAAACACAAGCAAGGTGAGTCTAGCTAATATCTGTACTAAAATTAATCCAACAAATATTTATTAAGAGCATCCTCTATGCTAGACATTTTGTTTATCTTGGTAATAAAAATATGTGTAAATGAATTTTGTTATCAATACTTCATCATGCATGAGAGAGAAAAGCAAATAAACATCAAGAATAAAATACAGTATGAACAGATGAAAGAGGATTTAATCTGCCTAATGCACTGTTTGACCTCTTAGACCAGACGATAAAATGCTTGACCTTTTACCTGAAAGAGAGACAAGTCTCTCAGATGAGTAAGACAGTAGAGAGATTGAAGCACAAAGGCAATTGAAAAGGCGCTACTCTAGAAATGCTAAAGTATATAAAGATGGCAGAAAGGTGTGAAGGATTGAGATTCCGCACTGTTGGCAAGCATGACAATTGTTTTTCCTGCAGGATAAAGTCTGAGAATCATAGTCCTAGCACAATTCTATGAGCAGCTCTGTGGCTGTCACTAACGGGCTTGTCTGGAAAGTGGGTGCAACAGGAGTTGAGAGCTGAGACATGAGGAGTGGGTGCCCTGATCAGATTTGCCTACCTGAAAGATCACTGTGAGCTTAGAACACAAGCCCAGTCAGTGGTAAGGAAGCTGGCAACAGGAGTAGGTGACAGAAATTGTCCAATATAAGAACTTGAATGAGAACATTTATGTATTTGCTTAAACTTTCAAGACATTTTATTTACGATCGGTCCATACAGGATAATTTTAGAATGGAAAAAAGGTTTATTTTACATCATTTGAGGAAAATTCTAAAGGCATCCTCTTATTTATTAATTACATAATAATTTATTTATGGTTTTCTTAATTTTTATTACAAGGCTTATGAAATGTTATTTGGGAGATATTTTTAAGGCTTCTATTATCTGAGGAATAATTTCCAGTTACTGCCATTAAAAGTAATGTTTATGTGTAATAGTGGCCAACATTCAGTGAATTCGAACTAATTATGTCTTAAGGAATAAGCCAAATTCTTGGACAATTAATGTTAATTGTTTTATGTTATATTCATGTAACGATAAGCCATAATATTTTTTCAAGTAAGATATGACTTCTAGTTTAACATGCTACAATCATTATATCATAAATAGCAACTCAAGAATTTAGCAACACTTTAAAAGTCGGCATTTAAGGAATGAATGGATGCTTCTGAAAATTTTACATTTTTGGAAGAAAAACATCCTCCAGGAAAACCTAAGATTTTTCAAAAAATATTGTTTTTAAAACTGGGATTGTAGAAAGCAGAAAGTGCATAAATCAGTAGTGGTAAACCAGGGACGGAAGGGAGTGCTGCTCAGAGGACACATACTGGGAGGGACCATTTGAATGGTTGGATGGTCTCAGTGGCTGGCACCAGGCAACAAAGCTGAAACTCCGCACAGTGAGAGGTCACAGAGGAAATGCGCTGCTGCCCATGAAACTGAAGCCAAAAGAGAGACATCGTCGGCGGGAAAACTACAGAGGATAGGAACCGGATCACACATAGATGAAAACATCACGTATGACAGAAGTAGAATTCACTGTGAGGAAAAAGAATGGACTTTTCAATCGATTGAGGTGAGTTAATTAGTGAACTCTCTTTCCTTTATATATATATATATATATATAAAAAATACATATATAATAAAAGTAGAATATATAATAATATGATAAAATTATATATAATATAGTATAATATATAATATATATAATAAAAGTAAAATTAAATATATATATTATATATATATAATAATTAAGTAGAATAAAAATAGATCCTTAAGCCATCTGATGGAAAAAAATTAATCTGGAGTAAAGCAATGTAAAAAGCTAATTTGTAAATTTTAGAATACGTAAGTAGCTTCATAGTGACATAAGAGAGGATTATTTTCAAGAAGACACAAAAAGGCAAACTCAGAATAAGAAAAACCCCAGCTGGGCATGGTGGCTCATGCCTATAATCCCAGAATTTGGGGAGGCTGAAGTGGGTGAATCATTTGAAGCCAGGATTTCAAGACCAGCATGGCCAACATGGCAAAATCCCATCTCTATTAAAAAAAAAAAAAAAAAAAAAAAAAAAAAAAAAGCGCCGGGCGCGGTGGCTCAAGCCTGTAATCCCAGCACTTTGGGAGGCCGAGGCGGGTGGATCACGAGGTCAAGAGATCGAGACCATCCTGGTCAACATGGTGAAACACCGTCTCTACTAAAAATACAAAAAATTAGCTGGGCGTGGTGGCGCGTGCCTGTAATCCCAGCTACTCAGGAGGCTGAGGCAGGAGAATTGCCTGAACCCAGGAGGCGGAGGTTGCGGTGAGCCGAGATCGCCCCATTGCACTCCAGCCTGGGTAACAAGAGCGAAACTCCGTCTCAAAAAAAAAAAAAAAAAATCAAAAAAAGAGAACTTTTTAAAAAATAAGTCAACTACATCAAAAGCCAAAAAAATTGCTATCATCAAATTATGCAGAAAATTTTAAAACAACACAGAAACTAAGAAACTATGTCTGCAATGTAAAACTTAGAGATTTCATTAGTTTTGTGATCAGAATATATATATATATATATTTAAATATATATTTATTAATTTTTAAACTCCTACAAATCAATAAGAAAAATGTCTTGTATCAAATAGATGACATCAGAGCAGTCATTTCAGAAAATAAACATTAGCAACCAATAAATATATATAAATCACCTTAGTTTTCTTAGTAGTCCAGTTAATTCATATGAAATACAAACTGAGATAATATTTTACAACAACTAGGTTGACAAAAATTGTAAAACTGGATAATAGTCACTGGAAATAAATGTGGAGAAACCAACTTAATACAGAGCTGAAGGGAAAGCCGTTTGGTATAATACAATCACTTTGAAAATAGTAGTGTTTCTTATAAACGGAACACACACACTTCCTGTGACCTGCAGCTTCATTCCTTGGTATACGTATTCTCTAGAAAAACTATGTAAGTACATCTGGCCCTATAGGACAATATTGAAAGTCTTGCTGTTATTTAAATTTTATCCACTGTAATTGCTATTTTTAAGCTATAGCATTTACTTCTCAGAGAATGTAATTTATAATATGTAATTTGTAATGTTTACCATATTATTTTAGTGACTTTTTTCAGAATTGTTTTGATTAAATTAAGCACAAAAAGAAACCTTAAACTGTAATCACATCAGTTCTGCTCTAGCCATGTGTCATGTTACACACCTGTAAAAATTTAAATTGTTCATATGTACCTGTCTTCCAAAACAAACTTCTTTCCTCTTTCCATGCTCAAAGGAGAATTTTAACTGGAATAAATTTCTAGAAATTCATTATTATCTCATTATGGGGATTTCTCAATTTTTATAAGTATCAAAAATGGTGTCATTGTAGTCAAATTACCATGAAACAACATTATGAAAACTCAGTTACACATCAGTTCTGAAGAATGAAAATTGATGATTAAATGTGGTACTAAGGAAGCTTGGTAGCAGAGAAAAAATATAATGCTGATGTACTTTCATTCAACAACCAGTATTAGTTCTTATTTCATAATACTTACCTTAGAGATCTACATCACAGTATTTTCCTTGAATGAGATATTATTGTTAAACACACTGTAACGAGAAGTGTTGACATTTTATTGAAAACCACTCCATATTGCTAATCTGCTATGAATATTGCTATGGCAGTAGGGAAAAACCTGTCAAAATGTGTTGGACTTTGATCTGTCTGGATAAAAAAGAATAGCTTCTCGTAGTCCAGGCTCTTACTTAATTGATATTCCCACTTAATAGTAAAAAATGGCACTGGGCACAGTGGCTCATGCCTATAATCCCAGCACTTTGGAAGGTCAAAGCGGGCAAATCACCTGAGGTCAGGAGTTTGAGACCAGCCCGGCCTACCTGGCAAAACCACATCTGTAAGAAAAAAAATTAGCTGGGCATGGTGGCACACACCTGTAATACGAGCTACTTGGGAGGCTGAGGCATGAGAATCACTTGAACTCTGGAGACAGAGGTTGCAGTGAGCCTAGATCACAATGTTGCACTATAGCCTGGGCAACAGAGTGAGACCCTGTCTTAGAAGAAAAAAAAGTAAAAGATTAGTTGTGTATTTCACCTTGGTTCTTCTCTTGCCATTCCTATTAAGTAGCAAAAAACAGGTTTTCTGTTTCATCTTTGTTATTCATTTCTTTGACTCCTTGATTCATCCTTCAGGTTCCTTCCTCCTGTAAACCTCCTTATCAATGTTAATGTCAGACTTCCGCTGTGTGCTCATTTCATTGCCTGTCCTCTTTCTGCATGATCTTTCTCATACTTGGTAACTGTATGTTTTGTTTTCCCAGGATTCTATAAGTATTCTATAAGTGGGTCCAAGTTTGTTTGTTATTATTCTTTTCTACATATATTTAACTTGCAGTGTCAGCCACAAGATTGAGTTAATCACTGAAAATCATACTTTGTATTTCTTTATGAAAACTTGGACAATTAGTTGAGCAAGATAAAGTATGAGATGGCATGCAATTTAAATCCATTTACTATTTTTTTTTAACAGTTTACTAATTCAGCATGGATTTTAAGAAATCAAAAAGCGCATATAATTTATTTATTTGGGAAACACACGTAAGTTATGTCAAGTTTGCAAACAGTTTTTTATATGGCCAGTAAATTGATTTGTTCACTTGTGCCTGTCACTGTCTATAACAGGCACAATCTCTTTCCTTAGATGTTTACAACTGAGAATTAAATAAAAAGCTCCGAATACTAATAACTTCAAGTTTGTTAAGTGTAGTGTCCAACTTGTTTAAAAGAATACCAAGTATTTTATCCAAAGGTGATGCTCTTGCTTTCTGCTGAAGTCATGCCTGATTCCGTGAAGAAGTATCTGTGATGTGTTTAGAAGAAAAGAAAGACTAAAAAACAGTCAGAAGACACAAGATAACATTAAAAGTAGAGAAAGTAGTCTGTCAAAGCAAGAAGAACTGGATTTAGATACTGACTGGTAGGTCAGTTGGAATGGTTAGGGATGAAAGTGTGGAGCAGGTGAGGACGCTAATGTGTGGGGCAGTTCATTTCACCCCCAGACATGCTATCCTAGGTGGTGAATGTCTGCAACTTACAAAGAAAGAGGCAAGTTTTCATTGTTCATACTCATCCCACACTCTTCATTTCTCCTGATGCACCATTCCAGGAGGCGTGTCTCCTCTTAATTTCTACTGAACACAGTATGTTCTGTTTCTCAGTTATGCTAGCGCCAAAAAAGGGAGGGGTGATTAAGTAATACCAGGGAAGGCAGGTAATGTTGCCAAATTTTGATACCTTATATTTCATACAGTATAAAACTATTGAGCATTATAAAGAATAAAATTTTAAATATTAAGCATTATAAAGAATAAATATTATAAATATTAAAAATATTATAAATGTAAAGAATAAAATTATAAATATATAATCATTATAAAGAAGAAAATTATAAATATTAAAAATCAAAATACAAACAAAACTTCCACACACAAAAAAAGACCAGTACCTTAAGAAGTTCACAGTTTCCTGGAAGAAATAGCTTTGTGAGAATAATCATGATGCAAGTGATAAGTACTGAAACATGGGGTGTACATAATAACTATTATGTACTATAATAACCATTGGGACCTAAAGAAATTAAGACATGTGACTGAGTGTGGGATTACTCACACCCGTAATCCCAGCACTTTGGGAAGCCAAGGAGGATGGATCACCTAAGGTCAGGAGTTCAGAACAAAACTGGACAACATGATGAAACCCTATCTTTACTAAAAATGCAAAAAATAGCCAGGCATAGTGGTGTATGCCTGTAATCCCAGCCACTTGGGAGGCTGAGGCAAAAGACTCGCTTGAACCTGTGAGGAGGAGGTTGCAGTGAGCTGAGATGGTGCCACTGCACTCCAGCCTGGGTGACAGAAGGAGACTCTATCTCAAAAGGAGAAAAAAAGGAAAAGAAATTAAGACATTTAAACATATCTTAAAATTCTGATTTGTAATTCAGTCTCTAAAAACCTGTTACAAAATGGATTTTCATTTTATTAAAAATCTAGCCAAAATAACCTTTGGCTCAGAATTGGTTATTACTTAAAATATATGTTAAAAAAAGGAAATTTGGTTTATTACAAAGTCAAATTAAAATATGTCATAATCATTTGTCAATGTAAGATTGAGAGTTTTCTTTTATGCCAGAGTTTTTTACAGAAAAGTCATATTTTTATGTTGAATCTATTTCACTGATATAATGGAAGGAAATTTTTGCACTGCTTTCCATTTATTTGAGCATTTCTCCATTCACTCATTTCCCAAATATACTGAGTATCTACCATGTGTGATACACCATCTTTCATCCTAAGTTTAATGAAACAGTGTAAACCCAGCACATGTTTCAGAAAACTGTAACTTTCATATGAAATAGTAAGCAAAATTTTAGTTTAATTAAATTATTTATTTTAATAATTCAAGCAAAAAGAGCCAAAGCTGTTCTAATCATTGATATGCTTTATTTAAAATTACATAAAATAGCATGGGGAAAATACTTTGTCTTATTTCCCATTAGTAAGTAACATACTGCATCTTATGTGCCAATGTTCTAGGTACTTTCTGTATTTAGGCTCACTTAATACTCAAATTCTCTTTGAAGCAGGTTCTATAGTTATCAGCATTTTACAGAAGAAGAAAATAGAGTTAAAAACATTTAATTTGCTTGTGTCATGCAACACAGCTGATCGGTGGTTAAGCTGTGCCAAATCCTAACCACTCTGAACTGAAGGCAGCTCTTTCCATTCTGCTGCCTCAAGAATTTTGCACTCAAAAATACTTGCAGGACTAGCTTGGGTAACATGGCAGGACCCATCTCTACAAAAAAGGCAAAAGCTAGCCACCATAGTGGTGTGTGCCTATAGTCCCAGTTACTCTGGAGGCTGAGGTGGGAGGATCCCCTGAACCCAGAAAGTTAAGGCTACTGTGATCTTGCCACTGCATTCCAGACTGAGCGACAGAGAAAGACCCTGCCTCAAAATAAATAAATAAATAAATTAATTAATTAAAAAAAATAAAAAAATTGCAGTCTACTTCTTGTTTCCAACATGTCTCTCAGTGAAAGGGGTACTTGTTAAATTCCTAATATGTGGCCAGCTCAGTGCTATGTCTGTCACAAAAACTCAGTGCAGTCCCTCCATCCAGCTTCCCCAAGTGCAGTGATCTAAACTGGGATTGTTCCAGGACTGTGAGTTTTCATTTCCCAAACAAAAGGTCAGCAACTCTTGTTTTGACATTTTGTGTCTCTCTCTGTTTGCTCTCTAGCTATAGTGAAGTAAAAATTCACAAATACTACAATATTTTCTTTATTTTTTTATTATTATTTTTTAATGGACATGTAGCCTCACACTTTTGTGTTTATCTTAAAATGGCCCTCATATACAACTTCTGTACTAGGTCTCATTATACATACACCAAAGGTTATTTTTCCTGGAGAGAGACAAATAAGAACAATTAGAAAAAAGATCAACTAAATTGTAGTCTATGCAACATGAAATCTTTCATGATTTTTTCCTCCCTAACAAAATACTATTCAAAATGCAAGTACGTCTGTAACCTCAGAGATTAATAAATTTTTTTCTTTGATTGTTTGTTGTGGTTGCTTTTACTCAAGTAATGAAAACAGAACAAAGCTGCCTATGTTCAAACGGCAGTGATTTCGTAGTCTTTACAGATATTGTCTGAATCTAATTGGATTTTAATGAAATGATATTTCCTTTGTGATAACTACATAAAATTATGTTTTTAATTAACATCACAAGGTATAAGCCATAGATACCAAGTTTCAACAGAAGTAATGTTGCTTTAATGTTTTCTTCATTTTAAAAAAAGACAGAAGTAGTAACAACTGCTAGGAAAAATGAGTGAATCAAATGGACAATGATTAGTGACTGGGCCTTCTCATCGTAGAATTTTGACGCATTAGCATTGTCTATTTCTTTTTACATTAAAAACCTTATTAGTTGGTTTTGTTTTGAAAGACCAGTTCTAACGTTTTTGTTTTATCTTTATTATCCAGTTTGGACAGTGTTTGCACAAGATTTTAAATAAGCTAAGTTCAGTTCACACTTTAATATCATTTCAATCAATGTTCATTACTTGTGTTGAACCAAAAAAGAAAGCAAAACTAATTTGTAACAGAAAAGGTTGTTTGTAAAATGTATTCCATTTTTCAGATGAAATGTTACCTATTAGACTCAGAAAAAGAATATTTGATTCCTAGGAAACATATGTGAGGAGAGACTGGTCTTTAGAATACATAGGAGTAAATAGGAAAAGAGATTTGTCTGTATGGTTTCAAAAATGACATTAAAAAAAATCTTTGAAGGAAAACAAAAAACAAATTATAGCAAATCAAGCTCAGTCAGTCCTGTTGACCTGTCAGGTTAAGATAGATTGTGCTGCTTCTGTTAGCTATTAATTATGTTTCCATTACCCACCAGTGACTTGTACTAGTGATCTATACAGAGTGATCTATGCATTTGCTCACCTACTAATTAACAAACTGATCATGCTGCTTTATATTAATTGAATAGACTTTTTAAACACTTTACTTCTTTTCATTGTATGTATGTGTATTTTATTAATAATTTCTAAAATATATTCTCTGATTTAGTTAAGCAGTAGTACTCTTTAAAACATAAAAGTAGATTGCGTATGAGCAGCATATCAAAATGTGAAAGTTTCCTCATGAAGTTTGGATGAAAAGTGTGCCTCCTATTCTATCTACAGCTCCAAACAGATGTTAGTCTGATTAACTTTTCCCAGTTTAACAATTCTTCTCACTCAGTGTCTAAACCATTTGAAGAAAACTAAGTGGAATCAGGACTTATCACGAGCATCCATAAGGGTAAAAGTCTCACATTTTTACTTAAAGAAGACTTTCCAAATTTTGGAATCCAGTGAGAATATCTTTGTGTTCCTTCACTAGTCACAACTAATCAACTTTAGAAGATTCTCAGATGTGAAAGAACAAAACGATACAAAGACATGGCTCACATTCAAACAATGCAAATTGGTGAAGTTTAAAGTTTTATCACTGGATATTTCAACTAAATATTCACAAATAAATTGATTTTTGCTTTGATTTTTTCTTTGACCTTCTTAAACAAATATTTGACATTTTACAAACATGTCCATGTGGTACAAGTTATTTTGTTTGGTTATAGTTTTTTAAAAAAATTAAGGTATAATCTACATGAGAAAATTACACAAATATTAAGTAAGCAGCTTGATGAATTTTAATATATTTCTATACCTATGTAATCACTATTAGATCAAGATAGAGAATATTTTCAATAACATTAGAGGCTTCTTACTGACTATTCTGAATTAGTAGCCCCCAAGAATAACAGGTGTTCTTAGCATTATCGTCATTATTAGTTTCACCTTTTGTGGAAATTCCTTTAAATGGTCTAATATTCTTTTTGCACCTAACCGCTCCCATTCAGCATTGTGTCTGAGATCCATGTGACAATAATTTACTATTTTTCATTGCTATGCAGAGTTCCAACTTATGAGCATGCTATCATCAGTTTACCTATTCTACTTCTAATGAACACTTAGAGTATTCAAAGTTTTTGTCTATTTTGAATAAAGTTGCTTTAAATACAAGCCTTGTGATAGAAAGAAATACTCACCCATATGCCAGTGGAACTGTGGTTATGGAGTCATAGGGAAGGTCCCAGGGCCAGCCAGAGAATAATGAAGAGGAAGAAGAAAGAGAGAAGGGGAGGAAGGAGAGCAGAAGTAGGAAGAAAAGAAAGGAGAAAGAGGAAGTGGAAGAAGCAAGGAGAATTGGCATCTGCTGCAGCAGCCTGAGCTGAAGGTAATGGACAGGGTCCCATTTCCCCGCAGAAAACAAGAGAAGAGCGCTCTTAAGATGTGTGGACTAAGCTCAGGGCACATCTGTGGAGGTGAAGCAGAAACTCAAACTGCCTGTGAAGTTAACACTCAGGAAGTGCTAAAGTTGTGGGTATAAACCAGCATTACTGGCAAATGGAGATCCTCTGTGCAAGAAAACAGCCCCAATATAGGCCTTTGCGATTCTCGAGATTAATTAAAAATTTAACCTACAATTTTAAAGTATAATAACAGTACAAAACTCACAAAGAAATAAGTGACCAGAAGTAAGAATGAGAAAAAAACCCAGAAATGACAAAAATAGAATTCTGAGGAATTCAGATATTAAAAACACTCAATATAAAAGAGAAAATAATACATGAAATGTTTTAAATGTGGATATACAAGTTTACTATAACTTTTTAAGGCAAAAATACAGTATCTAAAAATAAATTTATACACAATACATGGGAATATATTGCTGGTTGGAATGTAAAATGGCTCAGTCACTGAGGAATGCAGCCTCGTAGCATTAGAATTAAACATCACCACTTCATGACCCAGACACGCCAGTTCTGTCTTGACCCCTGAGAAATGAAAACTTAATGCTCACACAAATTCCTATTTCTCAATGTGCATAACGACTTCATAAAACTGCCAAAAAACTGGAAACAAAAAAGTAATCTCTCAACTGTTGTGTGGACCAAAAAGAAAAAAAAAAGATTGAAGAGAAAATCAGGTCCATCCATCCACGGGAACACTAATCAGCAATGTCAAAGAAATAACTCTTGATGGTTCAACAGTGCTGAAGTGCAAAAGTATTATTCTAAGTGAAAAGTTTCCCTCAAATTTTAAAAACTGGACAAGTTCATAATATGAAAAGCTATAAGAAAGTTATAGAGGCACAAAACAGATTTACATCAACAGGGACTGAGGCTGAGGAGAGAGTCAAAGAAAATTTCTTTGGGTAGTTATGAAAACTTTTAATATTTCTATTGTGGTGGTGCTCTGTGACTATATACATTTTTTAAAAATTATAAAACTGACCACCTAAGACAGAGTAAGCTTTATTATTTACAAATGATGCCTCAGTAAATCTGACTTTAAAAAAATAGAAAATGCGAGGAAAATAACCCTCACAAGAAAGTAGTAGTTAATCAAAGCAAGCAGTGAGAAAAAGAAGATTATACATCATAATGAGTTTCAAATTACTTCAGGAACACAATTTGTGTATTTTTCATAGAAATAACATAGATTTTTAATATAAATGAATCAAAAGAAAAAAGTTTTATCATCATAGTAGATATACCCAAAAAATTACTTGACACTTTTCAACATGTACTTATGATATAAACATTTATCCTAAAGGACTATATGGAACCTTCCTTAAGTTAATCAAAGTACCTTAGAAAAAATAGAAAATGAAGTCATATTCAAAAATGATTGTAACTGTGGAAATATTAGAAGCATTCTCTTTTAAAATCTCTTTAAAAGAATAAGAAACATCAAGAGAATAAAAAGACGAGCCACAGACTGAAAGAAAATATTTGCAAATGACATATCTGATAGAGCACTGTTATTCATAATACATGAAGAATTAAAAACGGAACAATAAGGAAAGTACCTATTTTAAAAATGGGCCAAAGCCTACAGAATGGAAGACCACTTTTCTAAAGAAGATGTACATGTGGCCAAAAATCATATGACAAAAGCTCAGCATCACTGATCATGAAAGAAATGCAAATCAAAACCACAATGACCTACTGTCTAACACTAGTCAGAAAGGCTATTATTAAAAAGTGAAAAAATACCCCAAAACCTAAAATGCAATAAAATAGGTATTTTTTTAAAAAAAAGTTAAAAAATAACAGTTGCTGGTGAGATTGAAGATAAAAAGAAACACATACACGATTGGTGAGAGTGTGAATTAGTTCAACCATTTTGGAAGACAGTGTGGTGATTTTTCAGAGGCTGAAAACAAAAGTACCATTTGACCCAGCAATCTTATTACTAGGTGTATATCCAAGGGAATATAATTTGTTCTATCATAAATACACATAGATACATGTGTGTATTGCAGCACTATTCACAGCAGCAGAGATATGAAGTCAACCTAAGTGCCCATCGGTGTAGACTGGACAAAGAAAATGTGGTCCATATGTATCATGGAATACTATGTGGCCACAAAAAAGACAAGATTATGTCCTTTGCAGGAACATGGATAGAGCTAGAGGCCATTATCCTTAGCAAACTAATGCAGGAACAGAAAATGAAATACTGCATGTCCTTATTTTTATGTGGGGCCTCAAAGGTGAGAACACAGGGACACACAGAGGAGAGCAACACACACTGGGGCCTATCAGAGGGTAGAAGGTGGAAGGAAAGAGATCAGGAAAAATAACTAATGGGTACTAGGCTTAATACCTGGGTGATGAACTTATCTGTACGACAAACCCCATGACACAAGTTTACCTACAGAACAAACTTGCATGTGTACCCTTGAACTTAAACTAAAAAGAAACAGATAAAACCTACCGTAATACACATGGAAAATGAAAAATGGCCCAAAGACCTTAGAAGACACTTCACCATAGAATATATACAAATGGCAAATGAGGATATGAAAAGAGCCTCCACATGATATGCGATCAGAGAAACACAAACTAAAAGAACACTGCAATACCACCATCCACCTATTAGAAAGCCCCACATCTTTAACACTAACAACAACGAATGCTGGTGAGAAGGTGGAGCAACTGGAACTCAACTTCATTACTGGTGGAAATGCAAAGTGGTATAGTCACTTTGGAAAACTGTGTGGAGTTTGCTTACAAAAATTAAACATACTTTAAACATAGACTCCAGCAACTGCACGCTAAGGAGTGCAATTTACCCAAAGGACTTGAAAATGTATGCCCTCAAAAAACCTTCACACAGGTGTTAACAGCAGCTTTATTTATAATTACTCAAACTTGATAGCAACTATAGAAACAGTGAAAATATCAGTAGTTGACAGGGACATGGAGAATTTTAAAGGCAGTGAAAATACTCTGTATATACTATAATGATAGATATATGACAGTAGACATTTTTCCAAACCCATTGAATGTACGACACCAGAAGTGAACTCACGTGTGAACTATGGACTTTGGGTGATGATAATGTGTCCCTGTAGGTTCACCGCATATAACAAAGGCACCACTCTGGTGGAGTATATTGACAGTGGCGTAGGCTGTGCAGGTGGAGGCAGGAGTTTACAGGAAATCTCTGTAACTCTTTCTCTGTTTGGCTGTGAACCAAAAACTGCTTAGAAAAAAATGAAGTAGAAAATTAATAAAAGAATGGGAAATAGGCAACCTGTTCTGTTTAACATCAAAACATATGTCCTAGAAAGCAGAGTGAGAAATGAAAAGAAATAAGATGTAAAAGGATTAGAAGAAATGAGGGGGGAAGTCATTTTCCAGAGACTGTATGGTAATCTACACAGACAAGCCAGAATAATACAGAAACAGATTTTTATAATTAATATGAAAATATAGCTCATGAGCCTAGCACATGGTCTGTAAAAAAGTGTATTTTCTTGCTATATATTTGTTTTGAGAGACAAAAGGACTCTTACAATTCACTGCTTTAGAAATATAAAAGTAGGTACACTACTTCACGATGAAAGTCCAGAAAATATATTTAATTAATTGGGAGATTCATCTATTTATTAATGCCATTGAAATTCAAATATCTATAAGCAAACATTTATGAATATTGGTTATAAAGTAGCAATTAAAATACGTTCTTATATCACTCAGTTTCTCTCTGAAACATGCATACTGTGAAGTTGGGTTGAGCTGTCATCTGTATAAGCAGCAGCATTTATGGTGAGGAAAGAGTAAGATAACCGTGTACAGACTCTGAGTCAGTATGGCCAATGCTTTTACAAATTAAATTAAATAGCTGCAAGCCTCATTTTAATATCTCTTTAAGACTCCAAAATACTGAAGCCTAATTTTTATATGGCTGTTTTCTCAAATAAACTTTTAATCCCTTATGAATACTCATTACCTTCTTGACAAAAAAATTGCAAGCTGTTGAGGTAGCATTTCTTGGCCATAGTGTTTTCAAAGGGAAAGAGAGTTTTAAAATATGAAAAATAGCTTTGGTTAATAAAGCATTCCCCAAACCCTAAAGCGTTATAGGTAAAACTCTTTCCTAAAATGTTCATAAAACAAGGTGGATAAAAATAATTAGAACCATGTAGTGAAATACCCCATCTGTCTTGCTAATGGTAGTGATGACTAGCAAAATATACCTTTGCTTAATCAAATAAAATAATGCCGATATCAAAAACTGGTGTCAAGAAATAGACTTTAAAATGAAAATATGTCTCTTTGGTAAACAGAAAATTATGGAAAGGAATATACTGGAGGAATGCTGCTGGTGTATTAAGAGACCCGATAGTCAATATCATTACTCATAGAATAACAGAAACAGGAGAAAATTAAAAGGACTTCTTAGCTAACAGAATGAAAACATGATTGTAAGCAGCGAATGATCACTTGTTATGTGAATTACAGAGGTGTGCATCACCAGGAAAACATTTATGCTGGGAAATCCTTTGATTTCATAAAAAGAATAATATGAATTTGAACAAACCACTTTTTGAGGATTTTGGAATAGTTTTCATGGCTTACTTAGAATCTCACTCATGATTTGTGATTTTGAAAGAGGCTACAAAACTCCTTGACTTAATATCCTTGGTCTTTCATTTTCAAATTCAACTCAACCTGTTTGTTCCACCACTCAGTTTCCCTGAATTAGCTCTTATTCCTCAATGGTTGTGTTGATTTTTCTCCTTAGAGCTAGAATATACTGTTCTGATTTCAGATTGAATTTTGCCTTCAAACTTTCAGGCAAGGTCTAGTTCTACTCCTTGGTGTCTTTTCACTGATCTGTTATGTTCTCCCTGCATGCAAAATATCTTGATAGTCTACTATCCACAAAGCACTGTCCTGGACCCTGGGGAGAGAGCCATAATCAAAGAGAGAATTCCTATTTTAAGGATCATATTGTCTAGCGGAAGTGAAAATGAACACACAAACAAAAAACATCTGTATAACAGGTCAGCAGAGGAGAGCACGGAGAAAACTAAAGCAGGAGATGAGATGGGAGGTATGGAAAGCTCTGCCCTGTAGAGTTTTTCAGGCCATTATAAAGACTTTGGGCCTGGCAGTGGCTCACACCTGTAATCCTAGCACACTGGGAGGCCAAGTCGGGCAGATCATGAGGTCAAGATATTGAAACCATCCTGGTCAACATGGTGAAACTCCGTCTCTACTGAAATACAGAAATTACCTGGGCATGGTGGTGTACACCTGTAGTCCCAGGTACTCGGGAGGCTGAGGCAGGAGAATTGCTTGAAACCAGGAGACGGAGGTTGCAGTGAGCCGAGATCATGCCATTGCACCCCTGCCTGATGCCTGGTGACAGAACAAAACTCTGTCACAAAAAAGAAAAAAAAAAAAGACTTTGGATATTGAACATACCTTATCACAAATTTTAAAAATTGCTTACAGAATTTCTCATAATTCAGTTATGTCATTTTCCTTATTTCCTTCTAATATTTTAAAAGCCTCAATAGTCAGAGCTGATACTTCTATTTTCCAATATAACTCCTGAATTGCACACAGCAGATTCATGGCTCTAATAAGTTTGAGATAATTCTAGAAGTATTACAAATGACAAAGACTGAATAACATGATTGACTTTTCAGAAATTCAAACCAAAATGATAAAATATAATTTCTAATTATTAAATTAGTTAAGATATTTTTATTAGAAAGATCCTATGTTTGAATAATAAACAAAAATAGTATGCATTTAGGATAGGAATACAGATTGATACAGTCTTTTGAAAGTGGAAATTATTTTTTAAGGAAGCAAATATTCTTTTTATGAAAAGAATTATAAATAGTTTCTAAACTTTTGTCTGCTTTGAATCCTTTGTAGGCATACAGGGTAGACTAGGGTTTATTACTTAAGATGTTTATTACTGATTATTTAATATTAAAAACTGGGAAATGAAATGCCTCTAGTCAGTTAAATAATTACTTAATCAGGAAATTAAACAATAAGCATTTTCTAGATATCTTGATTCTGATTCAATAAAAATCAAAAGAAGACTTTCTGAAGAAAACTAAAACACATTGTTAATAGAAATTATTAGAAATCCTCTTATACCTCCCTAGATGAGAGAACTGGATTTGGGAATATGCCCATCCAACTAGACACCACTTCCCAATAAACTTTGCAAACAGGGTGTGGCTATATGACCAACTTCTGATGAATGATTTGTGAATGGAAGTGATCATTGAAGCTTCCCTTAAAAGGAATTCACCTATCTTTTCCCTTTTCTTTCCTCTCTTCCTGCTTCCTGAAAGGAACACCTCATGGCATAGAGCATGAAATAATAGACAATGGAGACTTGGAGGGATCTGGGAGTGGGAGGGTGTGGATGATGAGAAATTGTTTAATGACTACAGTATATGTTATTTAGGTGATTAATACACTAAAAGCCATGTAAGAAAATTATACTTGTACACTACAGATTCACAATATCATGATGCCTGTATAAAAATAATAGAATCCAACGAAAAGGAAGTTACTCAGCATGTTGGGTATTATGTTTGTGCCTTGGCTTAAGATTTTAAAAATAATGTTGGGCAAATAGAGTTTAATTAGAATAAAACAACATTAAAACAAAACATTTTATATCACATTTAGATGCTCTTTGAAATCTTGTGATGGAATTTGGGGATCTTTAACAGCATAGGAAAAAAGGAACGACTTGACTATTGTTATTAAGGATTGAAAAACTAAATTTATGAATTTCTTTATACAAATTAATAAATGAAACAAAAGGAAATAAAAATACCCCACAGTAGGAGCCATGACAGCTAATTTGGGAACAAGTTAGAAGCTACATGCTGAAGGCAACAAAAAATGATAGAAAATTCTCTGGTGAATTATAAGCTACCACAGTAGTCTTAGCTTCTGAGCCCCTAACCATAATTTTACATGGAAAAATAAAAAAACTTCTAACTTGTTCAAACTATTGTCATTTTGTGTCACTCTTCTAAAAGAATTGGTCCCATATCCTAATAAATTCACTTTTCTTCTTGATGCTTTTGTATATTCTCTAATTTATCTACCATGAACAGGAGCTAATTTATAAATATAAAACTAAATACATGAAGTCAGCACAATTATCAGGATGCCTTTATAGAAACAATAGAATCCAAAGTAAGGGAAGTGATGAAAATGTTGAGTATTTTGCTTGTTTCAGGGCTTAAGATTTTAAAAATAATGATGCTCAAAAAAGATAAAGTATAATATATCACAATTCATGTTATTTGAGATTTTATGATGGAATTTGGTGTTCTTTTTATCTGGCAGCATAAGAAAAAAGAAAAAAACTTGATTGTTGTTGTTAAGTATTGGTTTTAAACAAAGACGAAATAGGCATGTTTTTAACAGTATAAATGCCCCAAAGATAAATGATAAGGTACTGTGGCACAAAAGGCAACTTAAATAAAGAGGAACATTTTTACCTCCAAGCTTCCCAGAAATGGAATTTCTTATGCTGAAAGAAAGGAAGGGCTGGGTCACAGGAAACGGTCACAAAGAGATGGACTGCTTAACTAAGTGGATTCTACACTTGGTACCCTATGTAATAGAATGTGATTCCCCAGGAGACTGCTGTATATTTCAGTTCTGAGATTCTCTGACTACATTAATAGACAGTGTATTTTGATTATTTAAGAAAGTATCAACTAGGGTGTTCCCTTATTGATTTGAGTGTATAAGGAATAAAGCTCCTTGGTTTAATTTTTTTTTTTTTTTTTTTTTTTTTTTTTTTTTAGAGATGGAGCCTTGCTCTGTCTCCTAGGCTGGAGTTCAATGGCCTGATCTCAGTTTACTGCAATCTCTGCCCTCTGGGTTCAAACGATTCTCCCACCTTAGCCTCCTGAGTAGCTGGAATTACAGGCACAAGCCACCACACCCAGCTAACTTTTGTATTTGTAGTACAGATGAGGTTTCACCATGTTGGCCAGGCTGGAACTCCTGACTTCAGGTGATCTGTCCACCTCGGCTTCCCAAAGTGCTGGGATTGCAGGCATGAATCAGGGCGCCCAGCAGTACTGGTTGACTTTTTAAAAAATATTTAGGCCTGGCGCGGTGGCTCACGCCTGTAATCCCAGAACATTAGGAGGCCAAGGCGAGCGGATCACCAGGTCAAGAGGTCGAGACCATCCTGGCCGTGGTGAAACCCCGTCTCTACTAAAAATACAAGAATTAGCCGGGCGTGGTGGCAAGAGCCTGTGGGAGGCTGAGGCGGAAGAATCACTTGAACCCAGGAAGGGAAGGTTGCAGTGAGCCGAGATTTCACCACTGCACTCCAGCCTGGCAACAGAGCAAGACTCCATCTCAAAAAAAAAAAAAAAAAAAAAAAATTAATGAACAAATAGCAGTTGTACATATTTATGGGGTACATGGTGATGTTGCAATACATATAGTGCATAGTGATCAGTTCAGGGTAATTATCATATCCATTATCTCCAATATTGATTATTTCTTTATGTTGGGAACATTTAATATCTTCTGACTATTTGAACTATGTAACATGTTATTATCAACTGTAGGCATCTTATGGTGCTATACAACACTAGCACTACTTCTCCTACTTAGCTGTAATTTTATGTCTTTTAACAAATCTCTCCTAATAATTCATTTCATAGAGAATTATTAAAATACCCAAACTAGATGCTGTATTGCCCTGCAAGATACAGGTAATTCTAAACCAAAGTTGACACTGCACATAGAAACATCTCACAATTTTTCACTGCTCTATAAATGCTGTTTAATATATATAGTTAGAACTCACTAAACATAATGGATAGGTTCTCGGAAACTGTGACTTTAAGTGAAATAACATAAGATAACCAGTTTTGCCATAGGCTAATTGCTCTAAATCACCGTTAAGTTTTTATAGCATATTTCTCTGGTTGCAAAGATATCATCGAACTTCTAAACAAGGATCAGACAATTCTAACATTAGACATTGAAATAATTGTGAGCTATACATACATTTAAGAAAGGCTAATAAAAAGAAGTAAGATAATTATTTACCTGCTTATTCCAGTTCAGGGTCTCAGGTGGCCAGAGCCTATGCCAGCAGCTCAGGTGCCAGGCAGGAGCCGGGGCTGGACAGGACATGGCACACTCATACACCCACATTCATTCACACTGGGGCCAGGTAATATTGTTTCACTGGATGTGCACAGCTTTAGGATGTGGGAGGAAACTCACACAGACATGAGGAGAACAAGGCAACTCCACACAGACAGTGGCCCCAGCTGGGAATAGATGATTTTTCTCATCAAAATTATAATCACATAATGGTGAATGAAGCAATGTTATTCCAAGACCTGCTATAGCTGCTGAGAAAAGTGGCTGTATAGTCACAGAGTCTCTGTAAATATAAACTTTAGGAAAGACCTTGTAACTTTTTATCTCAGAGAGTCACTTATCCCTGTAAGAGACAGTAAAAGACAATTTACCATCTATCCACTTTACTGTTGTTTGGCATATCCCTCCCCAATGCTGGCCTGCAGTTTGGCCATGGTGGGATATTTCTTCCTGGAGATCTCCCTCAATCCATTCTGCTGGAGTGATCCAAGTAACAAAGGCCACAGACCTGCTTCAGACATCACAATTTCCCTGACAAGTGGATGCAGCTCCCAACCCTCACACCTTACAACTTCTGAATTCTCCAGCTTGTACTGAAATTGACATGAATGCTGAACAACTGCAATGGCCAATTACAGCAATTCTGAAATTGGGGAGAGGGGAAAACAGCTGAATGGAGTACGTTCTGCCTCTCTGTTGGAAGAACTGTTAAAGAAAGAGGGTGGGAATCTAGCAGTCCCTTGAGAGCCTCTCAGCAGAGGCAGGCACAGACAAGCCTGGTGAACCCTGCCCTAGACGGGTACCGTCAGCTCGCATTTTTATGGGCACACACACTGAGACAATGCCATTGAGAACTCAGTCACCAGATGTCTCACGAGGCTTTTGGGGGGAGAATTGCTCATCACCCCAACTGGCTACACACCATGGAGGCAACTGCCCTCTGCTAATTGCAAGAAGTGTTGAAACAAGACTTAGGTTCTGGGGAGGTGCTGGATGAATGTAATTTCCTTGCAGAGTCTCTAATCCGTAATTGGATACTTACAAACGCTTCTGCTGGTGATGGTGTCCATGCTGCTGCTGTTGAGATTCATGATGAGTTAGGCACAATCTCGGTAGGAACTGGAGCACACAGAACAACTCCACCATCCAGAGAGTTCACCACTATGTTATTTGTTATAACATGGTCCATTTTTCTTCCCCCTACTGAGTAGAAGCTGTTAGGAAGAGATTAGAAAGCCTATTCCCATAATGGAATATAAGGGGTCACAAGGATAAGACGAAACTAAGACCTAAAGGAAATAGGAGAGAGAAAAAAGTAAAATTGCTTGGGAAAGTTTGGCTGAAGTAGTTCCTCAGTTTAAATTTACTTTTGGTTTTTAGAAGCATCACTCAAGGTTAAAGCATGACATAGTCTCTACAGGGATATGCCGTGTGGAGTGAGAACAGGTATAGAGCTGCCAAGCCTCCGATCGCAGAAACCAGCTGAAATCCCTGGACTGGCGGCCTTGGTGGACGAAGGTGTCTAGGCAGGGCTTCTGTGCTGGTCCACAGACAAGGTGAGCTTGGCATGCGATTTTCTCTGGCAAGCCTACCTGGAAACAGGATGGACTAGATTGGAGATTCCTCTTAATGCCTGAAGAGCCTCACGTGCTTCAGAAGACAGTTGACTGACTACACATCTTATCTTTCAGACATCATAATCATTCAGAGAGAGAGTATGCAAAGTAAGCCTGTCAAAAGAGGGGAAAGAGGGGTGAAAAGACATTCATAGGTAATTTGTGATGCAGGTAATCCAAACCATTCTTCTTCTTATTTTTACCTATGTTGGAATGTTTTAATAAGCTGTACATGTGGGGGAAAAAAAAAAAAAAAAACCCTTCCCTAACTCAGAGGGAAATCCAACCTCCTCTGCAGTTTGGTTTAACTCCCTCAAGGTAAACCTCCCTCAAGGTATCCTGGCTGCCCTCATGTCTGGATACGCAACACGAAGTTCCCAGCTTCTAGCATAGGAGAATCTAGGCATGTAGATTAGATTTAGCGCTATTTGACCTTTAAATATTCAATTTACTGAGACAACACATAGAGACTATAGTCATTTGTTGTTATCACTGTGAGTATGCGTCAGTTGTCTTAGAATTTTGCTGTGGTGGTAGATAGCAGCAACGGGGAGAAAGAGTGGCAGGGAGCATAACAATTACACATATCCTTTTAAAGAGTAGACGTTTGGCTTTTCCATGACTGCAGTGATTTTTGGTGATGATTATGCTGACTCAGATGCTCCAATCATGTTCTTTTAAAGTGACGATTCAACAAGGATAGGTCGGAAGAAAGCCCTCATCACTGTTGGCCAAAGCATGGGCTTCTCAGTCTGGCAATCCCATGTGTCAATTAGCTACAACTAATGGCACTCTGACCCCATTGTAGGTGACAGTAGTATAGAGCATTTGCTAATGGCATGTACTTGGTCTCCTTATTTCTGCTCTTTCATAGAAGCCAAAAGATACTGTGAGTCAGAGGAAGATGATAGCAAACTTCCCATCTGTGGCCACATTTGTCAAAATGTTATGGCTGCAAGGATGCTGTGCCATTTTAATGTAAATCACATATTAACAGATTGGCCATAATCCTTCAAGGAATAAGATTACCTTCTTTAAAGGCAAAGTTTGTATCGTGCCAGATGCACTTCATTTACAGAGCACTTCAAGACAGACCACGTGTACTCATAACACCTTTGACACAAGGTGCCAGGGTTAGAAGGTCAGGGCCATGAACTTGGATAAGTTTTGTGACAGATAGTTGTCACTCATAGCTGTTTATGCCTTCAAAACTGCTGATAAATAATTGTAAGCCTTTTATCTCTGGAGTTGTGAAGAATTCTGTGTCTTGTATACTCCAGTCATATTCTTTATTTTTATTTTCTTTTTATTTTTTTGAGATGACCTCCTGCTTTTTCACCCAGGCTAGAGTATAGTGGTGTGATCTTGGGTCACTGCAACCTCTGCCTCCCAGGTTCAGGCAATCCTCCTGTCTCAGCCTCCTGAGCAACTGGGACTACAGGTGTGCACCACCACACCTGGCTAATTTTTGTGTTTTAGTAGAGATGGGGTTTCACCATGCAGGCCAGGCTGGTCTCAAACTTCTGACCTCTAGTGATCCAGCTGTCTTGGCCTCCCAAAGTGCTGAGATTACAGGCGTGAGCCACTGGGCCCAGCCTCCTGTCATATTCTTTAAGCGTCCTTTTGCATTTAAGCCACATAAATCCTTTCACAGAAAAAAAAATCCATTCTACACAAACATATATAAAGTGTAACTTAAAAAGGGAAAATAATAAATTGAAATCAGGGTAACTCTTCTGGATCCTTGCTGAAAGGTAAAATCCAGAGTTAAAAATAATTCCCCATTGTCCTACCCCTGTGGGCACACACACACACTCACGCAGCTTAGATCCAAGACTTACAGCTCTCTTCCATGCTACATTAATTAATGTCTCAATCTATTTGATACCTTCACAAAGTGATTATGTGTACACTTGACATAAATACATAAAGATATGATTTATATATGTCTTTTTGGTCTCAGAGTATCAGTCTTACCATGCTCCCACAATAAACTGCCACAAACAAGATGGTTTAAAAATAACAGAAATGTATTATCTCACAGTCCTGGAGGTGAGCCCTCTGAAATCAAGGTCTCAGCAGGGTCATTCTCCCTCCAAAGGTTCTAGGAGGGATATCTCCCTGGGCCTTGCGGTGTTCTGGCTCCAGGCTTACCTTCTCTGTGGGCATATTACTCCAGTTTCTGCCTCTGTCTCCAGATGATCTTCTGCTGTAGGTATTGTCTATGACTCCTGTCCTCTTCTGATAAGGGCATTGGTTATTACACCCACCCCAATCCAGCATGACTTCATCTTATCTTAATGAATGGCATCTGCAAAGACCCTATTTCCAAATAAAATTACACCCTGAAGTTCCAGGTAGACATGAACTTTTTGGAGACAGAATTTAACACACTAGAGGAGTTGTCACAAAAGAGATACCTAATTTGGGCATTCATCTGATCTATTACTGGTAAGCATGTGGGGAGATACAAATGATTCCTTGCTTCTATTATGTTTCAGTTATTGCTAAAATCTGCAAACCAAAAGATGCCAGATGTGCATAAAGAGACATTTAAGGACAGTGGTGTTCTACTTGCTCCTGGTTCTGTGAGATGGTGCCGCAAGGTCTGAATTTGGATGAGAAACGCAATGGTGAAAGACGTTATTTCTCCAAGCTGTTAGTTTCTAGTCCAAGATGTGCCCTTTGGAGACCAGCCACAGGTATGTCCCTGAATAATTTCCACGTGGCCTATTGACTTCAATACACACACACACACACACACACACACACACACACACACACACACATCTCCCAAGCTGTTGGAAGGCTAATCGATCTTTACCTTTTTTGCACTACATTTTCCTACTTGCACTACCAGCACAATTCCTTCCAGAGTTTCTGTATCAGTAACTAAATGAGTGTGGCCAAACTCCTTTTTAAAAAGCACGCGCGCACACACACACACACACACACACACACACACACACACACACAAACAAAAAGTCACAGATCAGAAACATAAAAATGGACTCAATTTATGTGACTAATGTGGTCAATTTCACATTAGGTCAAGTTATGAAAAAGAAAGGAGGATTGGGATGATATTAAAAAGAAAGCCAAAGAGAGAAAGCATGGGGAGAGAGAAGAGTAAGAGAAGAATGATGGGGAGAAAATGCCTTAAACTTGATATGAGCTGGGAGAATTTCAGATGAAAAACTAAATTACCACATTTTCTTACAATACAATGTCACTAGCCGAGTAGAATTTTGATTACAAATAATAACTGACATCTATATAGCATGCACTGAACACCAAGCACCAGCACTGTTCTTCTGAACACCAAACATATTTTCTCTCTCTCTTTTTTTTTTCTCTCTCTAATTTAATCCTCACAACAACCTGTGATCTAATGTATATATCCAGAAACTGAAATGCAGAACTTAGAACTTGCCCAAGAATTGCAAGCAGGTCTGCTGGCTCCAGATTCTGGGTTGTGTCTGCAATTACAAAGTGCTGGTTGGAAAGTAAACATCTAATATTCAGTATACAAACAGTAGTTATCTAACACTCAAGTAGTTTGGAAAAGAGTTTGGCACTCCACTATCTAATACAGTTAAACACATACAGCTCCCTGGTGACTCAACAATTCCACTCCCAGGAGTATCCTCCAGCCATTCAGTACACACATAGAACAGGCAACACATACAAGAATGCTCATAGCAGCCAGATTCATAACTGCACATAAATAGAAACAACCCGTATGTTCATTGACAGCCAATTAGACAATTACAGTGTGACTCACAGAATAATTCCGGACAACAGTGAAAAATGAATGAACTACCTTTATATGCATGAGAATGGAGGAGTCTTGGAAATGTTGAATTGAGGGTGGTAAAAGCCAGAGATATTTTTATAAAGATTAAACAGGAGCCACAATTAATAATATGTTTTTAGAGACACATGCACTGGTAAAACTATGGAAGAAAAAAATAGAAAAAAAAAGAATTTAGGAAGTGGTTATCTTTCAATGGGGAGGGAAGAGGTAGAACTGGGGAGATACAGGATGTGTCACAAACTTTTAACTTTGAGTTAAGGAGTGAAATCTTGGGTATGATGTTCTTTCTTTTCCTTCCTTCCTTCCTTTCTTTCTTCATTATTCTCTCTCTCTCTTTCTTTCTTTTTATGGAGTTTCACTCTAGGCTAGAGTGCAATTGCGCAATCTGGGCTCACCGAAACCTCTGCCTCCTGGGTTCAAGCAATTTTCCTGCCTCAGCCTCCCGAGTAGCTGGGGTTACAGGCATCCACCACCAGCTATTTTTGTATTTTTAGTAGAAACGAGGTTTCTCCATGTTGGTCAGGCTGGTCTCAAACTCCTGATCTCAGGTGATCTGCCCACCTCAGCTTCCCAAAGTGTTGGGGTTACAGGTGTAAGCCACCCTGCCCAGGCTTCTTCTTTCTTACACACATAAATATGGTACATGGGATGTAGTTAATCTCTTTTATTTTAAAAAGAAGAAAATGAATCGAAGATAACGGAGTGAACAGGGCATGGAAGAGATTAGGCAAGGGGTAGATTAATCCGGCTGAGAAATAACTTAGATAGAACTTAGTGAAGAAATACTTCAGAAATAAATTATGGAGTAATACATCTACATGATTTTATTGGCTGTTCTAGTTTCAAATTATATGTTCAATTCAAAAATTCCAAATATTCAGTTTTCACTTTATTATCTGGTGAGAGTGAAATATTTTCATCCACAAAGGGAGAAAAAAAAACCTACAAATGCAAATGGAATGAAGTAGAACAAATCAAAATTTAAATTATTCATAAATAGGAATGTAAGTATAACACATATCAGAAAATGATTTTGGCTACAAGTTTGTCTACAAAGTTAATAAAAATTGATTTTTTCAGTTAACAACTGTAGTTTGTAAATTTGAAGTTCTTTGTAAAGGATAAGTAAAAATCTCAGGAAGGGTGTTAAGGCATCCCATAGCTTTCATTTAAGACAGTATGAAATGAACAAGGGGCCAAACACACACAATATGCTTTGAAAATTGATTTCAACGTATTTTCTAGTTATTTTAAAGGAAAAATTCAATAAACACTAATTTGTTGATTTATTTTGGATAGCCTCAAAAACTTCTTACCTCTACATTTTAACCTAATTTTTAACAACTATATGGTAAGATATCTATGCCATATTTATATAGTATGAGGTACAAGAGTAGTTCAATAAATACGTGTTGAATAAACGTCTTAAACAAATAACGGTTCTCACAGTGTGGGTAGCTCTATAGTACTCTGCGAATTTTGTCCCTGTGCATTTGCAAACTTTTTATTTATTCTTGTAAGATTTGCATCCTATTTAGGAACCGCACTTCACAAACTTACCTTCCTAAACCTTCTAAATACAGGATTCTCTCCTATTCACCTGTTTCTACTTAGTTTTCAAGGCCATAGAGCTGCCAACACATCTTGGGTTAACTAGAAAATGTTGATAAGGAAAAAGGAAAGAAGAAATGTTAACAGAGTCACTGCTTTTGGACAATTAATCTCATCGATGCAGTTAATATAAAGTAATATATTTTACTTCTTTACTTTAAAGGTAAACAATATTGGTACCCACTCCTCACACAATTTTTTTTTTTTTTTAAGAATCCATGTAACTAATCAAAACATAATGATGCTATAACCACCTTTGTATCTATATTGGAAAAGAAGCATCCTTTTTCAATTATTTAAACTTTATTTATGTAAGATGTATATATTTAAAATAAAAACAAAATTTTAAATGATATATAACTATTTAAAATTTGCTTTTTAATAATGTCATAGCTCATTATTTTAAAATTATTTTACATAAATCCTTTGGAAGTCATAATTATCAATATAAGATAGATTTTGTGTCAAAGCATACGATTTTATTAAGAATGAACAAAGAGGAAAATAAACTTTCATTTACTGAGCACAAGATATATGCCAGTGGTTCTCAAGTGGATTATTTCATGAATTATTCCAATAGGTCTCTGAAGGATATATTATTCTTATCTCAGATCAGCAACTTGAGAGTCAGAAAAGCTAACTAACTTGCCCACAGTCTAACACAGTCGATACTGATAGAATGAAGATTCAAATATTCTCCTTCTGCTGCAAACCATAACTCTGCTTTGTGGCAACTGCCTGACTTCTGTAACTTAAGTTCTGAAGGAAATCAATATGTTAACATCCTTTCTATCCAAAAAGGCATTCAAGTAAATCTTTTTATTATCAATTTCTTCTCACAATTGGTAAATGAAGAGAGAGTTAAAGAAAGAGAGAAATTAAAATGCATAATGGCACTACAGACATCTGAGAAGATAGATATATGTATTATCTTCACGTAGTATTAATATAACACATATAATCAATTAATATAATTTGTAGTTAATATAGTATAATATAACAAACATAGTCCATTAATGTAGTTTATAGGAAAATGCAAAATGAGGATCTGAGTACTTTCAAATTATGATTCTCATACCTTGCTGAATGTCTTATGTCTATACAAGAAAGAAATCCAAGACACAGTCTTCAAAAGGAGAAAGACCAAGTAAAAATGACGGTAAATAAGATAAAGTTCTTAAAAGCAGCATCATACTACAGCTATACCCAATCAAGCCGTTTGGGAAAATTAACAGATATATAAATATGGAAAAGCATGTTTATGTATCAAGACCAATGTTTGCTCTCGTTTGCCTAGAATGTTGACCCAGAAGTTAGAGGTAGACCATGTGGCTATAGTATGGTGAGGAAGACAAACAAACCAGGCTTAGCCAGGGCAAACTTAGCCACTATGAGGAAAGACCTCACTAGGACCATTAAAAGGAATACAGATTTTTATACGTGTTTGAAGATCCTAAAAACATCTTGATATGAAACTGCAGAGTTATGTGATTTGCTTCAATTGCCCTCAATGTCATAAGTCAAGGAGCAGAATAGGACATGTGTCCATTGATCCAGGACTGGGCATTTGGAGGAAGATAATGTAAAAGAGGAAAGAATTCTGATAAGAGTGGGTAAACTAGTGGGTCATGCACTAGAGAAAGGACAGAAGGAGCCAGCAGTGTACAACTTTGAATGTGGCCTGTGGCTTTGCTAATTTAGCGTTTCATTCTAGACGTGGACTTTGCATAGTGCCCAAAACATGTTTGGCACTAAGCAACTGCATGGCACATAAAAACAAAAATAAATAAACTACAAAAATGAGGAACTATGGGGTTGCGTACAGCTCTTGATGAGAATTTGTTAATACTCTATATGATGCCAGTAAGATCCTAAACTATAAAAAATATTTTACGGTAAAATGACCACTAGGATAATATAATAACTACATTCAACTCTGCTCCTAACTTTTACATATGAACCTTGTGGAGTTCTGTGTAACTGGGCAGAAATATCCAGCAGTATAGGGACTGCAATAGTACTATGGTTATAAAATATATTTGTTAACATATAGAATTATGAACTTTCACGTTTATTCTTGAGTAGTGCATTATCTGGCTTTTGTCTCTGTATTTCCTTGATTCTTTAACCAAAATATTTTAAGATTATTAAAATATCTGTGGTGTTACACTTAAATGACTTCACTGTTTTATTTGGAGTTTGATCCTGGTGTGTTTCCCTAACAATGGTAAGATGATTAATAATTTCACTAGGCAATATACCTAATCCATGACTCTAAAAATAATTATGCTTATCGCTGAATGATTTCTTATTAGATCCCTGGTGCTCTACTAAGTCTTTCACTTAGCCAATTTGTAATCCTCACAAGGACCATGCCATACAGGATATTGTCTCCAGTTTACAAATGTGAAAACTTAGGCTCAGGCAGTAAAATAACTGATCTAATGTGCCATAGCAAGTAAAGCACAAAACATATCAAATAGTATCTAAGTCTTTTTCCCTTGCAGAGTCTATTTTCTTAATTCTAAAATTAATGCAATGTACAATTGTTTACAAATATTATTACTATTTTGTTGTTATGTGTGTTAACACAAGCTGTATGAATCTATGTATCTTAAAAAGCATTAGATTTCACTTTAAATTTTATGGTTGATTGAGAATAAAGATTATACAATCCTGTGTTGCACATTAAGTTATAAGACTCTACAGTCTTCAGTTTTAACAGGAGAGAACACTGATAGCCTTCTTCTACAAGGCTGGAATCTCAGGACAATTTCTTGCTAAACAGCTGTCATTGCATTTGGCCTCCTTCCTGACTTTCTGAAAAGATGGGTCGTAAATACTGTTCTCTTGGCCATTTTGTCAATGCACTAAAACACGTCTATCTAGAAGGTTACTATTCTAATGGCCTTTATGATAGAATTGCCAGATTTAGCAAACAGATAAAGGATGGTCACTTACATTTAAATTCCAGACAAAGAATGGATTTTTATTTTGTTAGTAAAAGTATATCCCGTTTAATGCTTGGGACATACTTACGCTTAAAAAAGTATTCACTGTTGATTTGATATTTCATTTTAACTGAGTTTCCTGTATTTTATCTGCGAAACTAAACCTAGGAGCACTGCTTGGCAGAATCAGAGAGAGCAAGTATTGTTCAATTCCGTAATTATAGATCAGCAGTGAAACTGCCCTGAAAAAGCATATTTTCAAACAGATGTGAAATTCTTCCCAATTCTTAGGTGAAATGCTTCCGATTCCACTTCGACAGATGATCCTGTTTCATAGGCTCATGGCAAACAAACACCTGATGACTGGTTATTGGCCAAAGGCAGTACAAGAGAGGCTGGGGCAAGGCCAAATGGAAACTTAATGAAACCTTAAATGAAGAAGGGGTTAGGGGAAAGAAATTGGCAAATAGTTCCTCTTATCCAGGAAGGAATTATGCAACATGAAATGGAAACCTCTTTTCTTTAAGCCTCTTGTCTTTGGGGTTCACTACAGTACACCCTTATTGTTTTTAAGAAGAGCTACTTGGTTAACATCTTTCTGTTTGGATCTGCTACAGTTCCTTACGATTATAAGGTTCCTGGAGACCTTTTAAATGAATATATTAAAAGTAAGAGTAGGATTTTCTCAGCAGGCTGATAATAATAAAAAATTGAATTAGTCTATAGTAATGATTCAGCCTTACATTTTGTACTTCACAGAGAGTTTACTCACTTCACCTCAAAACAGATCATTTTTCTTTCAATACCCTCAGTCCAAACTGCAAAATGTAAATACAATATACCTCTAAAAATTAATACAGGAATAGGGAATAATACATACTGTTTCTGTCTTTAGAAAAATAGATCTAACTGTAGCACATACTAAAAATCACTCTGAAAAGGCTGTTAGGGAAGAAAGAGTGCTTGTAAATATAAATGAATATCTGTTCCCCCAAATAAAAAAGAATCAAAAAAAAAAAAAAAAAGCAGCAAGGGTAACAAACATCCATTTTTTTAAAGAAGGTGACATCATTTGAATTTTACCTGACCACTGCTCAGTAATGCAGACATTTCAGTTCTTCCACCTGGATAGTGAAACAAATGTCTCATTGAGGTCAGCAGACTGGGTGGTATGTAACAGATATTTTACTCTGCTCATTTGACATTATGCTGGAATCTGGTGGAGGTAATTACAGGGAAAGGTATTTCAAAATTTTTTTTGATGAAGCTCCTGATAGCATAATGCTTATTTTATGAATAAATGAAATACACTGAGAAAATTATATTTAAAAAATGGGTAGGATTTGAAGGTGCAAAGCAAGATTATGTAATTTTGCTGCCTCACACATGCTTTGCCCTGTGGCCCATTCTTTCTACATGCTGCCCTGCCCATGATACACCTATCAGCAGAGGGTGGCCAGTCTTGGGTTCTGTTGCCTGGCACTGTTAAGTCCTCAACATGTTGCCTGAGATGGTGGGAGCTCTGTAAATGTTTGTTGAGTGAATGAGTATATGAATTATTAATTAAATCAATTACATGCTGACTCTGTTTCTTTGCCATTACTGACAGTGTTTTCCAGACTAACTCGGGGCAAGTTAAAAACCAACTAGACACCTGACAAGCTTCTCTGCAGGCGTAGTTCTGGTTGTTGGTGAAATGTCCTTCTGCAATGCCCAAACTTGAATTACACGTATTTCCAGAGTAATTCATCAATAATTATTTTCTTTAGTTATCTACCTCTGATTTCATGGCATTGGTACCCTAACAAGAAAGATAAATAGATAGATAAATAGCGAGAGGAGAGAGAGAGAGAGAGAGAGAGAGAGAGAGAGAGAGAGAGAGAGTAGGAACTTCTGCTATAAATACACTACTTGGGTGACAACTGTTTTCCTGAAGCCTAGCTTAAATGATGATTCACTATATTAAATTGAACATTCATTTATTAAAATGTGTTCATATTTACATTTGGCACCCCAATTATGTCCAAACATCATCTCACTCCTGGTCTTATACTATATGTGATATTAAATTTTATCTTTTCCTCACTCTTGAATCACTTTTTTCACTTGCATTCTGAGATCTCACACTTTTCTTGTTTTTCTCCTACATCATTAGTTATACTTTTTGTTCTTTTTTGCCAAATCCTTCATCTCTTCTCAATTCTAAAGATCAAAGTTCTGCTACTCAATATTTGGAAATCTTTGGGCCTCTAACCACATTATTTCCTAGGTCAGTAGTTACAAAACTTTCACAGTTCATGGCACCTTTCATTTTTCAAATGGTTTTCGGATTACCCCAAGGCCAAAAGAAATAGCTAACTTCTATTTATTAGATACTTAGGTCAAAATGCCTTACTAGGTATTTACATCCTGTAGTAGGCTGAATTATGGCCCCAAAGATATCCAAATTCAGATCCTCAGATCTGTTACCTTATATGGCAAAAGAAGCTTTTTAGATATGAATAATTGAAGGATCTTAAAATAGGGAGATTTCCTGCATTACCTGGATAAACCACCATAATCCCAGCGGTTCTTCAAGGAGGAAAGAGGGTCAAAGGAGACAGAAGGTGATATGAAGATGGAAACCAATTGATTTTGAAGTTACCATTCTGCTGGTTTGGAAGATGGATGGGGGAAGAGTTCATGAGCCTGGAATGCATGGAATATACCTCTAGAAAATGGAAAAGGAAAGAAAACGGGTTCTCCCCCAGGGCCTCCAGAAAGAATGTGGCCCTGCCCACATCTTGATGGCAGCCCAGTGAAATCATTTCAGAGTTTTGATTTCCAGAGCCAAAAGAGGATAATTTTATATTGTTTTAAGTCACAAAACTTGTAGCAATTTGTAGCTGTACTCATAGGAAACTGATATATGTCCTAGTAGCCCAATGTGATTGGATATGGCCACCCGTACTTCCTGTTCCACACTGATTTTCATGTAATACTGCTTTCACATCATAGTTCACAGGAGTATCCTGTCATTAAAAGGAATGTGGTTCAATCTAATGTTGAAACTGTAAGCTACCAAACCTCATATTCAAATGCTGACAGATACCAAGTGTTGACATTTTTCTCTCAAAAATTTAACTATCCTGCATTGCTCCTGGCACACTTTTAAGTACCAGGATCCTAGGTGATTAAAACTGGTACCATACTTTTAAATATCATTTCTATTCTGATTTTCAGTGTATTGTTTCTGCCACTAATCACTCCCTTGAAGCCTCAAGTTGTGTATCCAACCATCTACTCATCATCTCAACTTGGACATCTAAAGGACATGTCATATATGTTGATGATAGAACTGCTGTCACCTTCAAACTGCGCCACTCCCTGCACTGATCTCCATACCTCACAAACTTACCCTCCTGCTCCACTTCCCCACTTCCACTGAGGGTTTCTCCTCTCAGTCAATGGCATTCTCATTCTCATTCCGGTCAATTAACTCTGGCTAAAAATTTCAGTCTTCTTCACTATCTCTCTTTCTTTCATGCTTCTCATCAGTAAATCCTGTCAGTGATGACCAAGGCACTCCAAGCCACACCTGGATCATGTCTCACCTGGGTCTCTCCCATTGCCTCTCCATTGGCCCACTGAATTCATTCTCATCCTCACGTCCAGAGTTGTCCTCATGTTGATCAGGCCCTGTAACTCTCCTGTTCAAAGCTCAAAGGCCAAGGACTTGGTAAAATCCATAGGATAAACACGAAGCCTTTTTCATGGTCTAAAATAGTGATTCTCAACCAGGGGCAATTTTGCCTCCCAGAGGACATGTAAGACCATTTCGGCTGTCATATAGGAAGGAAGTACTACTATCTTCTAAAGAACAGAGGCCAGAAAGACTGCTAAAGACCATACACCTCACAGATAGCCTCCCAGAACAAAGAGTTACCCAGCCCAAATACTAGCTGTCCTGAGGCTGAGAAACCCAGGTTACACAGACCATGAGTTCTGGTCCTTGCCTAGAGATCTTACCTGATTTTCCACCACTGCTGCCTTTCAGCGAGACTGATTTCCCCATTCCTCCTACATGTCAAACACTTTCCCACATCGGGACATTGCCTTTGTTTTTTCCCTTGCCTAGAATGCTCTCACCCTAGATATGAACATTTTATTTTGTTTGGGCCATTCAAATATTCCCCCTTCAGCAAGGCCATTCCTGACCTTCCTATCTAAAACAAAAACAAAAACAAAAACAAAAAAAAAACTGGGAACCTAGAGCCTCTTTCAGAAACCTGTTCACATGAGGAAGTCAAGAGATTCCGATGTAAATTCAGCCCAAAGGGGAAGAGACATGGGACAGCATACATGGCCTCTTTACCAAGGACTCTGAGAAAATTAGATTTATTCTGAGTATAGCAGAGGTCTGTCTGCTTTGGCTACCATAACAAAATACCTTAGAGTGGGGGGACTTAAAAGACATCTGTTTCTCACACTTCTCAAGCTAAAGACACTGGCAGATTTGATTCCTGGTAAGGCCACTCTTCCTGGATTGCAGACAGCTACATGCTTACTGGTCCTCACATGGCAGAGAGAGCAAGTTCCGATTTCTCTTCCTCTCCTGATATGGATACTAATCCCATCACAGGGGACTCACCCTCACAACCTCATCCAAACCTAATCACCCCCCAAAGGCCCCACCTCCAAATCCCATCACATTGAGGATTATGGCAAATATTCCTACATGGAAATTTTGAGGAATGCAAACATTCAATTCATAACAGGATCTTTTAGAATTATCTTTAAGACATCATATTGGATTTACTAATGATTCATGATTTTTGCCTTTGTGTATGTGTGTATATGTGTATGCAAGGGTGTAGAAACAATACATAAACTCTGGGGTAACTATGGGATTATTTATGGAGTAAACTAGGGAAACTACAAGTAAAATCATTTTTTAAAAACTACTGGGCCAGGCACTGTGGCTCGCGCCTGTAATCCCAGCACTTTGGGAGGCCGAGGTGGGTGGATCACCTGAGGTCAGGAATTTGAGACCTCCTGGCCAGCATGGTGAAACCCCGTCTCTATTAAAAGTACAATAATTAGCTGGGCATGGTGTTGGGTGCCCATAATCTCAGCTACTTGGGAGGTTGAGGCAGGAGAATTGCTTGAACCCCGGAGGCAGAGGTTGCAGTAAGCTGAGATTGCACCACTGCACTCCAGCCTGGGTGACAGAGCGAGGCTCCATCTCAAAAAAATAAAAATAAAAAACTACCTCACTATCATCTTATATTTTCCAGTATTTTTATTGATCATAAACTGATTCATTTTTTCTGAAAAAGGTCCAATAAAAATTTGTCAAAATCAATTCGTTATGATAGGCAAAAATATATAAAAGTCCCATTTAGTGCTCTAAGGCAACAATATTATGCAATACTTTTTTCAGTTATTTCTTGGAAATATTTTCTCTGGTTCATAAACTTCTGAAGTTCCTTCTTTAGAAAATGCATGTGCATTATCAGAGAAAGACTAGAAAAAGACTAAGTCTCTGTGACAACTTTAAATATAAGCCATAGGGTCAACTGGGTCAGCATTAAATATCGCCTCCCTACTTATGAGCTATGTGACTATGGTCCAGTTGTTTCACCCTTCTGTGCCTGGATTCACTCATCTGTAAAGCGGGAATAATAATAGTATTTTCCTAATAGAACTAAAACAAATACTAAATATGTTAATGGAGGTAAGACAGCTTACAGTAAGAGCTTAAATAATCTATGGCAACTATATGTCCAGGTTGCCAGAGTCAGCCCAGGATTCTCTCTGTATTCCAGTTTATTGAAGAGCATTTTTAAAGACTTTCTATAAAATGAAATGTTTGTAACATAAATTATATTTGTCATTATATGGCACTCTAGACTCTAGCTATAACACTCATATCTTTCTTTTCTACCTTAGTATCTATAGATAGCAAGCTTTAGATCAGACCTCAAAAAAAAAAAAAAAAAAAAAAGCCCTAACTGAGCAAGTACATTTTCAGTTGCCCCATGTGCCTAGTATTGGAGCAGAAAACATATAGAATGCCTAAACATCCCCTGAAATTCTAGCAGGAATATGTGATGCATATGAAATAAAGCAAAATAGTATAGAAGGGATGAGCTAATGAGATTCAAGCAGTAAGTGCTGAGGATTCTGAAAAGAAAGAGAACTTTTCTGGCTGGTGAAGAACGGAAAAGCTTCGTTATAGTTAGGACTGGCGAGACGTGGAAGAAAAAGTGAAGGGAAATTAGCAATGATCCCATCTACTCCTTTTGAGGGAAAATTTTGAAAATATCCATTAATTGATTAAATAATAATTTGCACCCCAAGAAGAGATGATCATGTACTTCTTCTCATTTAGTGAGAATACTCACTTTCTTGATAAGGAATAAAGCATGAAATGGAAAATGGGAATGCATGCCAATAATATTGGGTAAAATAATACAAGAGTTATTTGCAAGAACACCCTTTCACTTTTGCCAAATGAGGATGGTAAGACTACTGAAAATTGCATTTATTTCTAATGTCAGCATTGGCAAAGTATGGCAATGTTTACCTTCATTCAATTAGTAATTATTGTTTACATTTTCACATTATACCACTAATGATGTATCCTTATCACTAAACTGGAATTCCTCTGTGAAATGCTGTAGAACTTGAACTTTTTGTTAAAAGAAATAACATCACAAAAATAACACTCTGTTTATCAGGATACTATCCCTGTTTATAACTCATATCTTGCTGGTTGATTTAACAAATTTGATTTACACAGTATTTTGTGATCCCAGAATATCCTGAAAATGAAGAACTGTGTTTAGCTCACCTCAGCAGGCTGCAGTAGTTATTTTTAATCAATATATTGATATAGGAATTGTTTGTTTTTAAGGTATCTGGAGGCTACTGATTTATGTTGATATTTTTGTATCATATATTCTAGCCAATCACAACAGGCCTGAGATGTACCATTATAAACTATTTTTCTTTTCCTCAACAACTGTAAACCACAGATGTTCTCAGAGATCAAACTTGGCTTTTCAGAAATTATCAGTAGGATTCTTTGTTTTAGAAGTGGGAAAATGCTTTCCTGGTAGAAAGATGAAGTGAGGCGTAGGTTAATGGAAACCCATTTTGTTCTACGTGCTACTCCAGGAGGCAATGTCACAAAACAGAAGGTTTCAGTCCATGAAGTATCTGACTGTCAATGATTTGAGACTCATTAGCTGTATTGACAAGGAAGGCTGAAATTAGGATAGCCTGCAAAGGAGTTTTAATTTCACAGTTGACTCGATGTGTGGCTTCATAGGACGTTCTCTATTTTTGTTTTCCAACGAATATCCCTGTGAGATATTTGTGTCTACATGATCGATTCACTACCATATAATGATAAGAAAAATGAAGAAGAGATGGAACACATTTTAAAAAAAAATTGGTTATGCTCTCCTGTGGTTACCATTTAGAAATATGTTTTGCACGATGTCTATTTTGAATGAAAGCCTGACATTCGGGCCTCATTTGCCCAATCTCTCTGTAGATTCTATATCTCCTATATGGTTGGGGTAAGCCTGCCAAAGCTTTTCCCTCTTTCGTCTGCTAACCTAATCAAACATTTGCTCTCCTAAAACAAAGATGGAGCCAGGAATGTTTTTCTGATATTTCAATTGCCACTTGAAACTGAAGACTCAATTTCTCCTGGATCATTTCTTCTGGATACCTCATTTATGGTTGGCATTTACCCCAATTCACAGGTTGCAAATGCTTTAAAAGTTATACTGAGTCCTTATGGAGAGCAGGGATTTCAGTTTCTGAAACGGAGTTGCAAATGTGCCTGACACTGTTCATGGTATACACCAAATCCAGTTTTCAACAGATCAGGTTGGCACCATTTAGGTATGGCATGGATGCAAAATGTTTCTGGAGCCCCCCACATCAAGGATACAATTGTTTCTAAGTTTCAGAGTTGAATGCTTCATTAAATACTGGAGTATGTGGCATAATGGGCTTCCCAATTGCTAACTTAATATTTAGCTTCCAAAATTCTGAGACAAACACCTTGATGCCCCCTTAGGTCTCCACAATTAACCACATTTGCTAATCTTTCCCAATATGTCGCAGTAGACAGAAAAGAATGCAAAGTTTTAATTTGCTAATCACCCAGTTGGAGAGGGGCTGTGGGGGGAGATGCTAATCATCTGCAGACATCTGTAATGACCCTTGGACAAAACCGAGGAAAACTAAATCAAAGCTTTGACAAGGGCAGGAGAGCGGAAACAGAAGCCCTAATTGTGGCCATGTGAAGTGCACTTTTCCCTTTTGTAGCTTTTGTGATAGAATTGCACAATACTTTATAAAGTAACTTTTATAGACAGACCCAGAAATGACTTTTTCCATCTTTGGGGATAAATGGTCAGACTTGATCTGTGAAATATGCGAAGAAGGACCGACATTATGGTGCAAATGCAGCAGACAAAAGGGTTTGGGCGAGCTTTTGCCAGTTAAATTTGGCTAACCTGCAGAAAGCCTATTGTCAAGCCAGCCATGCTTCACTGAGCTCTCTTCCCTCTTTATGGTTAAGTGAACCTCAAAACAATGACAAAGAAATATGCACTGAGTCACATATTCTAAGAAATAGACTGTACTCTACTCAAATCGAAATAACGGCACTTTAATTCTTGGATTTTCCACATTTTCGTTGGTAAAGCTCCTATTTGCTTTCTCTGAATCTGTATCAGTTCATGCAGTTCTGCCAAGTGGGGAAGCTTTGCAGGACACTGCTACTGTAGCACTTGAAATATTAAGATGAACAGAACAAGCAAAAGGTAAGCTTACTTCCTTGCAGTATTTTGAGTGTCTGTTTCTCTGCTTGCAAAAGTTTACGTGCTCTTGATTGAGAGAGGCTTTGTTTTATACCCATCCTGATTCAAATAAACTACTCTTGTTACTGTTTTTAATGGCTGAGGTATAGAAGGGAAGAAAGAGAAAGAAAATGTGATGTCAACTCACTTATAAAACAATAAAAATCCATGGAGTTTACACTTAAATGTAGATTCACGCGGACACAATTGTCAGAGGTGAGTTGTATTCTCAAATGGGAAAACAGATGGGGAAAAAGGTTCATGATTTTTCATAGCTTCAAAAGTTAATTTTTGGATTTTTTTTTTTTTAGTGAACTTGTTTTTCAGAATGCAACTTAGGAAATTTGATAGAGAGAAAAAAATAAGCATGGGCTAACATCGAAAGAGCTGCCACTTATGCAAACATTTTCCCATTCTTCTCTGCTGCGCTTTCTTGTGATTAAAATAACCTTTATAAATGGATATTTTAAAGAGTTTTAGCTTAAAATGGCCTCCAAAACCAGCCAAACATCAGCTATCTCGAATATTTTGTTGGTAAAATTTGCTAACTCAACTCAGATGGATGGCTGACATTTAAGCAGTCCCAGAGTGGTGTCCTTGAGAGAGGGTCTAATGGAGTGAATCTTTTAACTTGTCTCTTCCCACAGCAAGTTCTCTGGTTTCAGTGTTCCAAGTTCTACAGTATTGAGTTTTTCTTGCTAGAGTAAAGGCAACCAACTTTTTCTAAGTCACTTCCTAAAAGCTCCCAGTCAATAATTCCATGCTACTCCCTCCATAGTCTTGACAGCTCCTCACAGGGTTCCTTACTGTTTTTCAGCCTGTTTTCTCAGCAGGGGTCTAGCAACCCACAATCTGATTTAGTAGTCTTTAACCATCTCCAGGAAATGCAAAAGCTCATTGATTTCTCCTGCTCTCTTTGTGTTTCCTACCTTCTCACATAGGAGTAAATGGAGTTCTTAGTTGAAGAAACTCTCATGTTCAGACCCTTTCACCTCTCTAGGAGTACCATACACACACCCCTTTGGATGAACAAAAATAGGAAGAGTCTATAAGTATTTCAAAGGCTGCTTGGAATGTTTCTGTAATAGGAAAAGAATGCCTTAAAAAAAAAAAAAAAAACTTAAAGATATGTAAAAGCTGCCAGATTCTGATTTTGTAGCAAGTTACTTTGCTTTCCTGGGAGTATAGGGATTGTGAAAATTGATACAGAACTGGAAAAGAGTTCTGAGTAGAGCTTCCCAAAAAAGTGTGGCACCCATGTGACCAACGTCATCCATTTTTGAGGATGAAGGATCCAAACATAACATTCAGTGTTATCATGTTGATATGCTCAGTAAAGCAACTTTCAATAAGTTAAATATAATACAGAGAAAACTTATTATGGAACAGGGAATTATGTGGTTAAAATTATGTCTACCAATTTCACTTGCTAATTTCTCCTAGGAAAGAAGTAGATTTATAGTGAAGTATAAAGGGCTTCATCATGGCTTGCTGATGTCATATTTAAACTCAGAGGATTTTGCCACAGAATGGCACTTCAAAACCTTTTCAAATACAGACCATAACAGTAAAGAATATACACAATATAATTGTTTGGGAAGAACTGATAAGACTACAGACATTTACTAACATGTAACCAATATGTATTTTTAATGAACTTACTGTGGATATTTGTCATTTTTATAAAGATTGGAGAGTTCTTTAATTTTTGAATTTGAATAAGCAACTATGAGGGAAAGTTTACAAAAATGATTTGTAATTTATCACTGTGGAATTAGAAATTTGAGGACTATTCTTGTAACCTTGGTGGATTTTCTGATAATTATTTACTTTGAAGTCGGAAATTCTGTTTGCTGATAATTATTAAAACGCAATTGAAATACTATCCTTGCTACAAATATGTGACAAATTATTATTTGTAGCTTTTATTTTTTTCATTGCTTCCACCAATATCTGATAGTAATATAAAAAAAGTCTGGAAACATACTATGAAAAAAATCTTAGAAATGATTTATAACTCTCTAAAGTGTTTAATTTCTATAAACTTCTGTTACTTCAAAACTTAATACATTTTTAAAATTTTTGGAATATAATTTATATTTCCCTTTCCATATCTGTATACTCAGTGCCCCATGTGTTAGTGCTGTTAAGTTTATACATGGGGTTAATCAAATCTGGAACAAAAAAAGGAGTTGAAAATGGAAATGGCTAAAATATGTCAACTTTACATTTCAGTTGGATAAATCATTAGCTTCTAGTGAGAAAAAGCAGTTTAAAAATTAGTGGAAATGAAAATATTGTGAAGACCGTGGTATTGCACTGGGGCTGTAGCAGCTTCATCTATTGCTCTTAGGACCTCAAATGTGGTCCATTCCTGCTCCCAGCTCACTGTACACCCTCTGCAATTGCAATATTTTACTAGTTAAAAGTGATCACTTTACTGTTTTACACTAAATTTCCAGATTTTGACTGCTTAATAAGTGTCCAAAAACAATAACATTTTATATCGAAAGTATTCTCCTAACTCTGAATAATCCCTAGTTGAAAATCATTTTTTTATTAAATAATCTAGATTACAAAGAAAATTTGTATAATAAATACTACTGAGTTAAACTGACATCCTATGGGTACATATACATTTGTATGTGGGTATACATATTTTGTGGAGACCTTTATGTGAAACCATTACATATGATATGCCTACATGTACATGATTATATAAATTTGATGACACTGTTATCTCTTAAAGTTTCTCACAGAAGTTTCCAATAATGACTGAACACAAAGCAAATGATCCAGAGCAGATTACTGTTTACTTTATTTGGTAGGAAATGAATGGTTTCACTTGTATTCAATAATTATGATTGGGATTAAATTAACCTAGAATGAACAAGAGTACATCTTCTTTTTACTTTGTAACTAATATGTAATTTCTCATGTATTTCATTCACTACCCTACTTTTATGAATTACATGGCTATAATTTTATTGCTGTCAGTTTATGCTAATATGATTTTTATATCTCAGGAAAAATATATGAAATATTGACATTAATATAATATTAATCTAGATATGCATGAAATATCCAGGTTCGTATCTGATATAATTAAATATCCAGGTTCGTATGTAATATAAAGGTGAGAGCCTTTCAAAGTTTGAAAGACTCTCACCTTTAAAACTGTATATTTTGTCTAAAAATGTTGTTATTTATAATCTTATTAATACACTCCAATTATACATGTGCTTAAATTGCATTAGTTAATGGTGAAGATTCAGACTTTTCTAAGTTTTGATTTGTCTACAATTGATATGATAACACTGAAAATACATACAGTTTATATTTTTGCTTTTGAATACTCACTTGTGTAAAACATAATCATTGAAAAATAATCGGAGAAACCAACTATCCCCAACATATACATAGGTATAGATAACTATGCACCCATGCCTTTTAACAAGTTAAATGTAATACAGAAAAAAATTTATTATGAAACAGGGAATTATGCGGTTAAAATTAACTGAAAAGTAATTTTTGTTTCATGGAACCTGACTTTCCTTACTTTTAACTTTCATATGTATTTTGTCTTTCAAAGAAGGCCTACTCTATGTAGTATTTAAATGTTGTAATTCAGCTTCCTTTAACCTATTGTTCATTTATTTTATTCAATTTATTTTTATAATTATTTTATAATTAAAATTATTCTTGCTCTATGGGAGAGTGTTATAACTTGAGTAAAGCAAACACTAACTCAAAGAACAACATTAACTTCAGACTGAAACTAATCACAGAACATTATAATCTTGAAGTATGATTCCTAAGGAGGTTATTATAGAATGAATAAGTTGATTATGATGGAAATTTTCCTCCTGGTGTCATTCTGGTCCTCACTCGCATACACTGCAATAGAACTTCACTAGCACTCATGTTCTTCAATATTTGCTGGTATAACAATTCACAATTGAAGTCTCAACAGTGATAGTAACACTTAAATGAAATTGTTCTACATAATTTCATGATATATGAAAGAGATTAAAATAATTAAATTGCTTTAATATATCCCATTAGTGTTTGAGATATCTTGATTCACATTTTCTTTTAAGCCATAGAAAGTGCAGTTTCTGTCGAAGCAGAGCAGCATTTCGTGAAGTTGGGGGTGGAGTGGAGTGACTCCAGATGCTGAGAGAGAGGGTGTCGGGGCAGAGAAACCGCAAGCTGAGGTGGAATACGGGGAGGAAAAGGACAGTGACAATGTCCACATTTTTATATGAATCCTTGAGTTTGAATTAGGAGAAATCTTGCGTGCAAACTTTAATTTTAAATTTAACTATAGCTCAAAACTTAGAGAGTCCATTTTAAGACAAAAAAAGAGCTTGTTTTACTTCTTAATTTCTATGCTTTGAGAAGTTAAAATTCAAGGAAAACATACACAAACTAATCCTCAGATTTTTCTGAGATTAATTGACAATTTCAGTGTTCTTGCCTAGCGCACTGCACATCTGAGCAATGCTTAGAGTTGGAACGATATGCGTTCTTCATTCAAAAGGGGTTCCAGGATGGTTACTTGTCTCCTTTTTTATATAGATATATTACAACTAAGTGGCTTCTTGCTGCTACTGTAATTTAGATTTATAATCAAATCACTGCACCAATATTAGAGTGCAATTAATTACATGGTATCAAAAGAAGAGTGAACATAGGAGAAAACTGAGAAAAAGTAAGTTGTGAGACTTTGTTAATGTGGGCAGAAATGATGAAACCTTATGGTACTCTCTTCTGTGAGTATGGCTTTGCCCAAGAATGTAGAAATTGCTATGGTTATTCGCTGACAGGATCTTGTCCCTTTTACAACAGAGTCTGTCTTGAGAGACTTTGCCAAATGTATCTTGCCCGGAACTTCAAAGGCTAGAAACATACTCCCAATCACTGTCAATAGCATTAATAACACCGCCCCCCATAAAATTATTATGCTAAATGAACCCAATTCTCTTCTGAAGACATTTCTATTTCTAATTCTATTCATTACTCACATGGGAAAAAGCAAAGTTATTTTAAAATCCAGCCTCTGTATGGTAGAAATTGATGAGACACACAATTTTTCCAAGTGGATATATTTTTGACATTAAAATGATTTCTTTAAATAAGAAACATTTATAGGAGAAATGAACTCAGTTAAGTGAAGTCAATTTAGGCAAAGAAAACTTTGTGAGCTTTGCTCTGAAAGATTATTCATGTTTGACCATGATGGGAGACTGTTCTCAGCAAGGCTTTCTAAATTTGCATGATGCCCTTTCTAGGAATATGAGCAGGAAAGGAATTTCACACATCTTTCATTCCATTCTTTGGATAACAGTACATTTCCATGATACTTTCCAACATTTAATGTTTTACAACTACCACAGAAGGGTTTGTTTCTTTTTCAAATAAAATTAGATTTGTAAAAAATAGGGTAAAAAGAGCTCAACATGTGCAAGCTATGCAGCAAATAAAGTAATTTCCTCTAAGTCTGTGATATTGCCACTTACCTTAGCAGTCTTGATTCTCCTTCATGATGGCAGTTGCTTAGGACTTAGAGCCACAGAAAATATAAAATACCTAGGGGACATATTCCAGTACTGTACATTAAATTTGAGGATTTTACATGTGATAAAGTATGTCAGTGTTGCTTACAGGGAATTCCAGTGATACCTCAGCTTCCTTGGACTTATTATAAATCCTTTGTTGGAATTATTGTGGCTGGTTCAATAATTCAGATTAGCCCTCATGTTTATTAATGCACTACATCTGTGCAAACAACATGTCAAGCAGAGAGTTTATTGTAATTGCCTGAGCAAACAGAACCTGAAAGAAGCAATTTCCAGTTACAATGTGCTATGACAAGTAATGAGGTAATTGGCATTCTGTCCTGATTACTTCCACCTTCTTTTTCATCAGGTCTATATTGTGTGTGATAGATAGTTTTATAAGAAATGAAGGTGTTTGATAATATGGTTAGCTGCTGCTTAAGGTTAGTGATTAAAGACAATCATCATTTTCTCTCAGAGATCTTATTAGCTTTAACATTATTTATTCATATGTGTAAGGATGTGCCCAGGACCCAACTCCTCAGTGCACTGCATGCCGATAAAATGTAAATGCAATTTCCACCAAGTGAATGCAGAGCATGTTCTAGGTTTCCAAGCATGATGGAACACAGTGACTTTCTGCAAATGAAATCTATGTACTAACAGTGTGGGTTAGAATAATGGCTTCGAGCTGCATCTGTATCCAACATTCACCTGCTTTAGAATAACAGAAGCAGCATGATATTTAAGGGCAATATGGTAATTTGATGCTGATTCCTCATTTTTGCGATGTTATATCTTTCTGCAGACATTACCCTTTGCTTGCAGCCTGCGGTGAGGAAAAAGATGAAATGCATTATGTTTCCAAATGCATCATTAATAGTTTAGAAAGTTTAGGAGTCCCCATTTTAGAAAAAGAAAAAAATGAGGAAATAAGCAGAATTTACTTTAGGAAGAAAGAAGAAAAACTGTTCTATTTTTATTTTTCCTCTTAATTTGTACCCATTACTCTTGACATTTAAAATCTATCAAGAAATTTTAAAAAGCAGTATCTTTGGATGAAGAAAGTGGCTGGAGAATAATGCACATTCACTCTTTGCTCCCATCATTTTAATGCTTTTTTTAGATTTGTGTCTTCCCTGCTAACTGACCTCCTATCATTTTCCAGGTTTCACCCTAAGTGTCCCTTCCTGAATGCCCTGGCTATGTGCTCTCAAAGCTCCCTCCATTCTTCATGTCACAGTTCAATAGTTGTTCACATACCTGTCTTCCCAGCTAGACACGATGAACTACATACAGACAGGATCCTGTCTCCTTACTTGGCGGGGCTGTAACCGATCGACAGTGACCTCAATGTTGGAATTGTGCTGTTCACAGTGAAATTGCAGTTCTGTCACTAACAGGTGACGTAAACTCAGACAAGTCAAAAAGTGTTCCTAAAGTTTATCACCCCATTTGAAAAATCAGTCTAATAATTCTACATTTTTCATAAATGCTACTGAAAAGACCCAATATTAAGGGTCTTAGAAAAGTGACTGGCATGTGTAGAAGAAACTCAGTCAATATTTCAGATGTGCATAGATGTCGATTTGAGAAAACTCATCTTCCAGATCTTTCTAGAATGACCCATTTTCCCTAGTATTAACAAGTCTCAATTCTGTAAGATTGCTAATAGGAGATAGAGTGAAAGTGTGAGAGTGGGTACGCATAGAGAAAATTAGCACAACTTTTATGGCTTATTGCCTTAAAAAGCCCCGGAAGGGCATCAGATCTTTCAGAAGCTAGGTGGAACTCATCCTCACGGTTGATAAGCGTAAGAAATCTTCAGACACTCATGACCTACTTTTGGCAAGATTGTGGGCTTCGCTACAACTTTTCAGTCTTCTAGTTGGAGAGTAACTCTCAGATTCATACCTCACACAAAATGAATGAAGACCTTAAGAATAATTTCTGTTCAGTATCACCATAGTGAGAAACTGATGACATTCCACATGTTCTGACATGTGGCCCTGTAAAACGACTATTGCTAAAGGTGAATTATTCCACTAATCCATTTGCAAATCCTAGCATCGACCTAAGTGCTTCAGTCCTTGTGCATATATTTTTTTCCTTGTCTTAAAGTGAATGTGGATAACTTTGTAAAAAAAAATATTCAAGACAATTATGTATGTCTCAGGGAGTAGAGAGAAAGAAAATAAGTAAGCCTGTGAGTCTGGGACAGAGCTATAAGGAATACAGGCCATGGTGAGCAGAAGCAAACACCACACTGTGACATGACCTCTGTAACTCCTCAGTTTCATCTTTGTTTTCTTTCTTTTCTTTGCTTTCTTTTACCAATATTTTTGAAGGCTTATTATGAGCCAAGCATGGTACCTGGCAAGAGTAGCTTCCTAATAAGCATGGGTAGATGAGTGTATAAATTGATGAGGGCTGTACCAGGCATGCCCACCTGGATATCTTATCATAGTTACAGCAAACTCTCTGGGGAAGAGTCCCAAACTGTATTTAAAGGTACCGGCTGCCAGTTATTTAAATGCCATGTGCTCTCTTACCTGTGTCTACCTTCTCTGATTCAGAATAATGACAACCATCTAACTTGAAGATGGCAAGCCTACAAAGGAATCTTCCATCAGTATTGTAGGAGTAGTGGCTCAAAAAAACTTAATCTCCCCATCCCACAAAATGCACTTTCTACTGAAGAGAACACTTCATTGAGGGTCCCCCATCTAGTAATGGAAAAGCAAGCACCCAGCACTGATGCTTACCTGAGAAACTGAGGGGCGTCTCCACAGAATTGAGGCCTACTTCATGCTCTGGTCTTCCAAATCTTTGATAATATCTGATGCATAAGGTGACAGTCAACAGAAAATCCAGAAAACTTTGGAGGTTAAACCGATATAATCAGTCAAAAATAGTAACTAATTAGACTTGTATTAACTAATTTAAGGAGCTATAACTTTTATTTTTTCCAGATGAGCTTTTGTTATGCACTTAATGCTAAGTACATTCCAGAGGAGGGAGAATCAAAGGAGAGGGAAGGGTAAAATTAATTAATGCATTATTTAGGTAGTAAGTTAGTTTAAAACCTGGAAAAGGCGGAAATGCCACGTGTGAAAGGTTTAGGTATTTCCCTAGAGTGAGGTTGATCCTGGGCAGCAGTATTGTCTGGCATTTATGTACCACTGATTTTGTATCAGGATGTTATGTCTATACTTGATATTTAATTTTCACATGATATTTTGAAAATATTGAATGTAAGAGATCACAAGGAAAAAAAAAGGACTTTGTCCATCCCCAGTGTCCATGCATTTTCTGCTATTCACCATTTTTACTTAGGAGACTTGTTAGAAAACAAGAGAAATCGCTAGGCTATACATCAAGGGTTAGGAGGTAGAAAAGCAGCAACAGATTTGATTCTGCAGAGGCCTTGCCCAGATCAACCCTTGGTGGGGGTATGAGAAGGGGCTGTGGTGCTGGTTGAGAAGGTGAGCCAGGCCAAGGCCTTCACTGGAAAGCAGCTGTGACTCCTGAGTGCAGGGAGCTTGAAAGCAGAGACCCAGTGATTCCAAAAGAAAGGAAGTGAGCAAGAGGCCAGGAGCACAAAGAAGCAGCCTTGCCTAGAAGTAGCTCTGTAGCAAGAAAGGGCACAGACTTGACCTCGCAGATCCTGAAGCCTGTATTGATCAGAGAAAGGTCTGCAGCCTCAAGAATAGGCTGTCCTTTGAGCTCAGTCATCTCCTAAGTGCAGAAATGAGCCTGAAAGGAGATAGAGTGCCACTGAGTACAGGGTGCATGTATCATTGCAGATTTGTTGGGTTTTAGTTAATTTCTGTGAAAATAATAATTTAAAAAGGAGTAGCACCCCTCTCGCACACAGGAAAATTGCATGAAGGACAAAATAATATATACATGTAAAATTTTAAAGAAATACAAGAATAAATTTTATTAGCTTAAATTTACATGTACTCGATCCAGCTACAAAATTAGTAAAAGCATGAGTAGTGGCTGAGAGCTCCAATAATTAGGATCATTAGTGAAATTATGAACTAAAATTATATGTACACCTTGATATTCGTCTTTCATTAAAGCCATTAGTCGTCTGTGACTAAGTAAAAGGTACTTGTAAATATATTTTAAGTACATGTTAAGATCCAATAACTACTTCTAATGCTAAGCCTTCTATCAAGATTTTTCTTAAAAATGATTAGATTTGTCCATAAAACTGCAAAGTCATGGTTTATGAGCTTACCAAGAATTCTGTTCTAACAGAGATATTACCTTGTTATACTAGTTAAACACAGCATTTTTTAAGGTGACAACATGTAGATTTACCTAAGGATACAGCGGAAAAAAAAAAAAAAAAAAGCAAAACCTATACAGATAATCAGACATAAAATAAATAGCCAAAGAACTGAATTGCGAAAATAAAAGAGCTGTTTTTATGCCTACTTCTTAATTAATTAATTCATTCATTTGACAGATATCTTCCAGTATATCAGGAAGTTTGCTATATGATATTGAAGAGATCGATGGTCATCTATACTATCTTTTTCACTCATTCTTGTATGTCTACTTAGCCTTCAAATCCTTATAAAATCTTTTTTCTTCATAATTCTCAAATGATGTTCTCATTATATATTTCCATGTCCACTGCATTAGGAAGCCATCAATTCTTGTTTAGAATTGCAGCAATCCCTTAACTAAATTACTGCTTTCATAACAGAAAAAAGGAACAGGATTACAAGATGGCACGGCACATTTGAACAGCGTGTAATTCGTACGTCTGTGTAAGTGTGGAAATGGTGTAATACTTTCCTAGTTCATCCTAAGAGTCACGGTTGACACTACTATAACAACAACAAAAACAAGTTAACAAAGAAAGGCATAACAAATTTATTTCATCAAAGTTTTACATGTCACAGAACTCTTAAAAATGAAGAACCCCCAAGACTTAGGGAAAACTAATTTTATGCCTAGGTTCAATGAAATGGGCAGTTGTGCAGAAACAAAGGGTATGATCTAATAGTAATCGAATGAGGAGAGAAACCCAGAGAGGCCTATCTTCTCAGATTCTTATTCGCCTCTGAGTAGCATTTCTTCTTCCCAGGTTTGAGGCAGTACCCCTCTGAAATGGATCTTCAAAGGAAACAGAAGAGAGAGAGTAACCATTTAGGCTTTACAGCTTGCTTTAGTGTTCCAGTTTCTATGACCCAACTTACAGAAGAGGAATTCTGGTTTCTATGAATGCTTCCAGGATGAACAGGAGGCTGGCTCTGAAGCCTCTCTATCACCTGTAGTTAATAGCACTTAGCCCACCAAAGTGCCACACTTTGGAGTACATTTTGTGAGTCCAACAATTGGAAATAGGTAAACAAGAGTGTCTAGTGGGTACAGCAGTATCTGGAGAGGTAAAAGGGGTCTAAATTATCTAGTACCAAGTTGATTAAGTCAAGGAGTTTACATCCTATTTGGGACACTATAAGAAAACATGAAAGATTTTAAGCAATGAATTGATATTCTGTGATTGGCTTTTAGAAAGTTCAGTCAGTGGATCTTGGGTTATACGAAGGGCTGTTTAATTTGCAAAGTACCATACAAACTCTAGGTATGACTACTGTTATTTTTTTCTTATTAGTCTAACACTCTTGAAATTAGGCACACTGTTCTTTGTGTTATTTTATTTATTGCATTTTATTTTTATATTACTAGTATGAGTTACAGTGTATGGCATATATTAAGTGAAAAAAACAAAGAATGAAGTTCCTACCTCATAAAAATTAGTTAAATATGCTTCAAGCCTAAATGCAAAGGGGAAAACGTTACAACCTTTAGAAGAAAGTATACAATGTCTTTAGGTCCTCAGGATGATGGAGTTTACATATAAGAAACAAGAAACACTAAATTAAAGGAAAAGACTGACAACAAATTACATTAAAATCAAGAACCTCTATTCATCCAAAGACTGCCATAAAAAAGTGAAAAGAAAAAGTACAAATTGACAGTGGATATTAGCCACATACATAACCAACGAATATTCAGATTCTATGAACTGCCATGAATCCACATTAAAAAATTAATGTAGAAAAGGGCAAACAATATAATAGATCTTTCCTGATGGAAGAAGCATGAAGAATCAATAAATATATATAAAGTCATTTGATCTCCTAATCATTAAGTAAATTAAATCATAATCATATACCACTTGCAAATTCTAGATTGTCAAGAAGAAAAGATGAAAGTCCAATGATGCCAAATATTGGCAAGAATATAGGAAAACCAGGGACTCCCAGTGCTGCCAGCATTGAGAATGGCACTGAAAATTGTCATAACCTCTGTGTGAACAACTTGGCATTATCTAGTTTACTTGACCTTCATGTATCCTATGATCTAGCAGTTTCACTTCTGGAAAACCTCTGTCACACATGCATCACTCAACATGTAAGAAAATGTTTATAGCAGCACTGTTTGTCAGAACCAAAGTAACTAACGCACTTAATAAACAAGTAAATGCAAATATAATTTCTGCAATTATGTAATGGATTGCAATATAGCAGTGAAAATGAATAAACTAGAGCTACCTGCAACAAATATGAATCTTAGTTACATAATGTTGAATAAATTTTCAAGTTAAAATTTATAGTTTATTACAAAAGTTGATAATTAGGTCTTAAAAACTAAAGTTAAGAAACAAAATAAATAATACATTACATAGGAGTATGTCCAAGTGTGATAAAAACATAAATAAAAGCAATAGTTTTGTTTTATGTTTTTTGTTTTTGTTTTTGTTTTTGTTTTTGTCTTTTAATTCAGCATAATGTTTACCTCTAAGGGAGAGACAAGAGTTTGGAATTTCACAGGGGAGAGCTATAAGAGATATAGATGGTAATGCTAAGATCTATTAAAGAAAAATATTTTGATGACACTTCTTAAAGATAGTAAAACAGAATTTATTCAATAGGTGGCCATTATGATAGATATAAGGACCATTTCAATGGGAGAGAGATTGGATTTGGCTCTGAATATAACATATACATGTAGGAGTTTATAGCCAAAGAACAGGATGGGGTTCAGTGGATAGAATACTACAAAGAGGAAACAGCAGAAGTAAGAGAGGATTCTGGCAAAACCAAACTAATAGAATTTTCTCTGAAGGCAGGCCAGGGTGATCAGACATCACATGGGAGATGGTGGAGGATGAGGAAACTGATTAGATATTGAGGGTGATCAGATATGGAGGACAGGAGATTCTGATTTAAAAACTGTCTTAGGATTCTTACAAAAATTGGACAGTGCAGAAATGAACACAAAAGTCCAAAAGTCAAAAGCTACTTAAAAACAGTTCAGGAAAGCCCGATTAGAATTTTTGCTAGAAAAGAATCTTTGCTGGATTCAGTTTCTGAAGTTGTGTATTTATTTCAGAGCTGTTTGCTTTATTATGTTTTATAAAGTATACATATGACATCTATGTTCTTATGCATATATCGAATACTTCACAGTAAAACATATGAGAATAAATAACTAACAAATAATTCTGTTAAAATAAAGGACATGTATAGGCATTTCTCAAAAGAAGACATACAGAAAGGCACAGGAAAAGTGTTCAACATTACTTGTCACCAGAAAAATGTAAATCAAAACCACAGCAAGATATCATCTTACCCCAGTCACAGTGGCTATTATTAAAAACACAAGACTATTATTTTTAGTAATGTGTATTATTTTAAAAAACGTTGCTGAGGATGTGAAGAAAACACTCTCTTACACACTGTTGGTGGGAATGTAAATTAATACAAATATTATAGAAAACAATGGCGATTTCTCAAAAAACTAAAAATAGAATTTCCAGCTGATCTAGGAAACCTACTACAGGGAATCTACCCAGAGGAAAAGAAATCAATATATCAAAGGGATAACTGTACTCACATGTTTATTGCAGCAAAATTCACAATAGCAAAGATATGGAATCAGCCTAAGTGTCCATCAAGTGATGAACAGATAAAGAAAATGTGGTGTATAGTGAAATACTATTTAGCTATGAAAAAGAATGAAATCATGTTATTTGTACCAACATGGATGGAACCAGAGGTCATTATGGTAAGTGAAATAAGCCAGACACAAAGAAATAGATCTCAGATATGTCATGTTCTCATTCATATGTGGGAGCTAAATCATTTGATCACATGGAGGTAGAGAGTGGAAAGATAGAAACAGAGAAAGTAAGTAGAAGAGAAGGATGAAGATAAACGGATTAAAGGGTACAAACATACACTTACACAGAAGGAATAAATTCAATGTTTGCTAGCAGAGGAAGGTGACTACACTTAACAGAAATGTATTGTTCTTAGGTGACAGACACCCTAACTACCCTGACTTGATCATCATAAATCTATACATGTAACAAAATTTCTCATGTACCCCACAAATTTTTACACATAAAAAATAAAAATAAAACCATAAAAGGAAAATTTAAGCAAGCTTCATTTTTAGCAAAAAAAAAAAAAAAAAAAAAAAATTACATTGTAGAAAAAAGTGAATGAATGCATGATGTTCAATGTTAACATCAAATAAACAAATTAAGCAATATACAAATATTGTCACAATGTGATCTGAGATATGGAAACACATGCATTAGGTTATGTTTCAAATAAAGAACAAATTCTCTAGGATTTATCACATCATCTTCTTCCCACCACTGTGTTGGTTTCCGGTGTCATCCTTTGGCTGAGGACCCTGCCACAACTTCCTCCTCTTCTACTCCTTTCTTGCAGTTCCAACACCTGGATCACATCAGAGACAAGTTCATCTCTCTGTTGTGAAACTGATCATTATTCCCTCCTTAAAACCCTTCAATAACCCCATGGCTCTCAAAAAAAGTCCATGCTCTGTAAAATACTATACACTTTATTTTCTTCCATAATCCATTCCTTGTGGCCCTTCTGGCTCCTCATCTTCGTTTTCCTTGTTACTGTTCACTGCTATCTAGGCTCCAGGTACAGTGATAACATTAGGAAACACTTACACAACCCATCCTATGTCACAAATGCCCCCTATGTCACAAATGCCCCCACACCGGCACTTTATATATGTTAACTCATTTAATAGCCACAGAAATATTAAGAGGTACATACCGCTATGTTTTGAATATTTGTCCCCTCCAAAACTCATGCTAAAACTTAATCCCCCATGTCACAATATTGAGAGGTGGAATCTTTAAGAGGTTATTGGGTCACAAGTGCTGTGCCCTCAAAAATAAATTCACGGATTAATGGGGTAAGGAATTGATGGGTTACTATGGGAGCAGAACCTGTAGCTCTGTAAGAAGAAGAGACCTGAGCTAGCATGTTCAGCCCCTCTCAGTGGCCCTGTGATGCTTTGTACAGCTTTGGAAATCTGCAGAATCCCTACCAGCAAGAAGGCTGTCACTAGATGTAGCCACTTGACCTTGGACTTTCTAGCCTCCATAAATATTGAGAAATTATTTTCTTTTATTCCTTTTTTTTTTTTTTTTTTTTTTTTGAGACAAAGTCTTGCTGTTCACCCAGGCTGGAGGGCAGTGGTGCTATCTTGGCTCACTGCAACCTTCATCTCCCGTTACCAGTGATTCTCCCGCCTCAGTCTCCTGAGTAGCTGGGATTACAGGCAGCTGCCACCATGTCCAGCTAAGCCCAGTTAATATTTGTATTTTTAGTAGACATGAGGTTTTACCATGTTGCTCACACCAGTCTCAAACTCCTGACCTCAAGCAATCCACTCACCTGGGCTTCCTAAAATGTTGGGATTACAGGCATATGCCACCATAATTATGAAAAAATATAATTAATCTTATGTTTTAAATAATGTTAATTAGTTAATTGTGATATTAATATTATTCAGTTGTAATCAGGTATTCTGTTATAAGCAATAAAAAATGGACTAAGACAATTACTTATTATTATATTCATTTTACATTGAGAAACCAAGTCCAGAAAAGTAGCTTGTCCAAGCTGTAACAGCTAGTTAAACAGCAGGAAATGGGATGGCTGGCCCTTCATCCCTGATGCTTTTTACCTGCTTGATTCCTGCTTGTTCATTCAATCCCACATCAGTCACACTCTCCTTTGTGAATCCCCCATCCACCACCACACCCCATCCCTGTGACGAGAGCTGATTTCTTAGTGCTCCTGCATCACCTCGTGCATCACCACAACAAGTTTGCAATTGCCCCCTGTTATTTCACTGCCACCATTATTAGAACGTTGTCAGTTGCTGGCACACAGTAGTATTCAATGCATATTGATTAAATTCATCAAAGAATAAATGCATTTAGGTAAATAGTAACCAAATCCAAATTTTACGGAATATTTATTTTATCCCTTTACAAACAATATTTTCTGTATTTCTCCTTGCTAATTGATTCTTAATATTATTATTCCTATTAAAATAGGAGTAAAGCATTTAGAAGCCATGCAAACAAGTAACATTCAAATGTGTTTGTGATTTACTAAATTTTATTAAATTAAGATTTAATACAATCACAACAAATAAACTTGAAATAAAAACAAAAATGAGCTTGTAAAGGTTATCTTGAATAAATGTTGGAGAATCTGTGTTCTGCAGGTAAGTATGGTTTTAAATAATTTAATTCATTAACTATGGCAAATTGAACCCTTCTAGAGAATTAACTGATCATCTCCAGCTGTAAGGGTTTAAGATTACACCACCAGTGGATAAATAATTTCATTAGTTAGTCAATTTCAGATCTCTGATTGGGCAGCTTGGCTGCTGTCTGTGATCAAGGAGCTTGGCTGATTCTGGTCCATACCAGGTACCACCAGGAATTGAGCTGAGAAAATTTAGGAATCAGTCAACTCCAACAGAAACTATGGGTAACAACAGTCATGAACAAAGAGATACAAACCTGTAGTGAAAGTCACATAGCTTTAGACATGATTCATTTACAATTACTTTCTACATACAATTTTAAGCAGAAATATCATTTCAACTGTAGAATTTAGAGATTTCAACATTTCCTGAACCAAAAAGAATTATTAATTCTTTCAAGATCCAGGACAATTCCACTAAACCTGGAGCACACAATAGATTGCCTTTCAGCTGTGTAATGCAGTCAAGTCTTCTTGTATAGGGGGTACAAAAATCATGAAAATCAGGCTCGTCCCTACAGTAGTCTTTTGGTTATTCTGGGATTAAGGGGTACCCTATAGATACTTCCTTCAGGCAAATGTTTGAGGTTGTCAGGTGCTCTTTGCAAAATCATTAAAACATAAAGAAACAAAAAAAGAAGAAAAATCAATCTCTTGACTCTTTTACTTATTATTTGATGCCAATAAAGTGATGGAATGGCTTTTTCTCCCACCGCCCCCCCACCCCCCAATTCTTATCTCCTCCTCGTCTTCCTCCTCTTCTTTGTCAGGAAATGCAATTGCTTAGTTCTGTTGTGTCATGTCCAAACTTCGCAGTGTGATGGTATAGCAAACAATGGAAAAAAAAAAAAAAAAGAGAGAGATGAAGAGGAGAATGAAGGTATATTCGTAAACATAAAAGATTTTGTAGAATATATCTAATTCACCTAAACGGGTCCACTGGGAGAAGTCAAGCAGGTGGGGGAGGGAGGTAAGGAGGGATTGACTATCATCTCTGCTCACATGTGCACCAACAGCTGGGCTAATGAGAGATCAAGCGACCACATGATTGCAGAAAGAGCTCAAGCCAGTACATCAACATGACCTGCAGACTCATGAGTCCCATTTGAAAAAACTCATTTGCAAATCCCTCAATAGCTTCATGCCTTCATAAGGCGTTAAAGTGCTCCATCCAGGATGCAGAGGTCAAGAAGGGAATCCAGGTGGAAAGCATGTGTCAGGAGCTCCTGATCATGTCTGATAAGGAAGTAAGAATCAGTGGTTATTCTACTGAAAAATATTATATCAAAGCAAAAAAAATGCTGTTTTCTATAAGTAGATCATCTAGAGAGTTAAAATAAATATTTTTTTCAATTTAAAATACTTTTCCTGTCTTAGGATTTCTTCATTTTTACAATGTGGACTGTATACTAAGTCCTTTGGCAATCTTTACTCTTTCTTTCTTTAATATTTCTAGACATGTGACTGTATTAAAATTAGGATAACATCATCAAAACATCTTTATTGTATACCTACCAGGTGCATGACACTTTGCTGAAGCAGAATTTATAACTATTTATAGTGTAATACTGCATATAATGTATTTTTAAAGTCCAAAGATAACTGTGCTGCCTGCCTGTGTTGTCAATAATAGAAGTTCATGACATTTGATTTGAGTCTTTGTGAGAGGCAATGTTATTCTGATTTAATAGCTTCCATCTGCTCTTCCCATTTTCATTGCTCCTTTTACAGTTTCCAAATTCCACCCTGTACCCTCCAGGGAAATTTTCTCAAGCATTGATTCTATTCATCTATGAATTGGAGGAGGGGGAGTGTTCTTCTACAGCCTTATGGTTTTGTTTATTGATCTTGATTGTTAAGCAACTTGTTGACATGCACACACTTGCTTTTTTTTTATATGCATACATATATATGTATGCATGTATATACACATGCACACATACACACATCTGGTATTGGTAAGTGCTTAGTAATCTTAATGATTAAGCTCCTACACAAAACTTGATGTTGAAACTGTTTTTTTACAAAGTAAAATAAAGGAATATTCCACAAATAAAAATGCAAAGAAAAGAGACTCCTTCTATATTGTTAATACATCACCAAGCAATTTGGCCTGTTACTATAAAAGAGAAAAAGGTTTGTTTAAAGTATACTTTTTGACATAAAGTATGGGAATCTAAATCTTTATTTACAATTATTGCAATGTATTACAACATTAGTCAAATATAACAATATTAACATAAATACAACACATTTGGGAAAGTTTATAGGCATACTGTGCCACATGTGGCATTATTTTCAACTTTTTAATTTGAAAAGTGGGTATTACATTCAAGTGAATAAAATAATAGAATTCTGTCTTGACATTGTATACCATCAAATATTATACTAGATCTCTGAAGTCAAAAATTGAATATACAATATTTTTACTCTTCTGTCATCAAGGTTTTATGAATAAGTTTATCCTCAGAAAAATAAAGAGGAATACAAATATTTCACAAACACTCATCATAAGCTTCATTCATAATTATGTTTTATTATTATTTTTTGAGAAACAGTGTTTTATAACGTGACACTGAAATGCTTTCATTTTCAATATAAAAATCTCAGATGGGGAGACATATAGATACATTTCAAATTAATAAGGAAAACTTTCAGTAATCTATATCTTTAGTATAGAACTTCTCATACTTATTGGCCTCAGAATAGGATAAATATTGCTTAGACACACACATTGGGGAAATTTGTCTTAATTCCTAGAGGAAATGTGAAATACATTAAAATAAATGAAATTGGCTGCGGTTGAGGTGATAGGAGCTGCCATTGCAGGAACTTGGAAGAACCACACACATGAACAAGAAGAGCTGGATTTTAAATTTTCCTTCCGGGCTTTACCAAATACCATTTCCTTTGCCTCAATGTCATTAAACTATTGACTGACCTGAAGAACTTTTGGCCCAGCTCTCTACATTCTGATAATAAATGAGCAAGTAACAGTGCACAAGTCAATATATCAGTATTTCATCGACTTCACCTAGACAATCCCCTCTACTGAGAATTTTTAAATGGAAAATTGAATTCATGCTTTCCCCTTTACTTTGCTGTAACTTCTACTTTTTATTTTACATGATTTTTACCTGATATCTAGATAACAAAAATAATTCCATCTGCCCTACAATAATAGCCCAAACTTGTACTGTCATTGCAATAAGGATACATTCTACTACTATATTAACCATGCATAATTCTATCCATGCCATCTACTTAACTAAATGTTATGTCCTTTGGTAGCAGAAAACTTGTCTTTTTATCCTCTGTAGCACAAGACACAGTGTCTTATATATAGTAAGTTTTAAATACTTCTTTACCAAAATGGAAGCCCAAAATAGTCATCCATGTCTATGTTGATAAAGTCATTCATTAATTCATTCATTTATTCCTTTATTCCACAAACATGAAGCAAAGATCTGATGTGATAATCATTGAGATATAATTATGCATAATACATAATCCAGAGAATCTGATAATGACCCTTGAATGGTATTTCTAGGTTTGAGATTATACCTCCTGAAACAATGAATATATTATTTAAAATATAAGCTGTAGTAGATTCTACATGAATGGATATTATTATATGTGATGAAATTTAGATATCTACATCATCCCAAATCAATTTCACACTTCAACAGTTCCTAGAGCTTGGCCCTGATTAATTACTCAGCTGGATCCTCTATTAACCAGCTATTTCTCACATTTTCAACTTTTTCAAATAATTCAAATAAGAGTTTCTCTAGATAATTTAAATAATTTCCTTAAATAGTTTCTGGAAGACTTATTTTTTTTCAATACCACTAGTATCATGTTAAACAATACTTTTCCTTCTTTTTGTTTGTTTTTTTATTCATTATTTTAGTCAATTTTAACTTGTTAATGTCTCTTTTTAAAGCAAACTTTTCTTTACTCACATGCTAGATGCTCTTTTATATCTAATTGATTTTTTTCTCTTGATATTCTTGAGCATTGTTGAGTCATTAATTAAAATGTTGAAGTCAATTATACCCCCAAACAATAAAATTTAATGAATTATAAATGCCTTTACATTAAAAGCTGAGTGTATATACCAAGAGTATAAATCTAGCATATTGAGGCAATTCACTGTATAACAAAAATTATTTCTGTCTAATATTTACCATAATTCTCAATCAATTCTCCTGATTACTTATACTTTACTACCTTATCCTTTATGCATTTTTAAAATTTAAATATAAAAGTTTATTATTTTAGTTATATTCTTAAATTTATTTTGTTCCATTGAGTTTTTATTTTTTATTCATGACAGTATTAGTAACACCACTCAACTTTCAATTCTAGTATAGAGCGCTTTATATATAATCAAAATTGCATTTTTTCAAACATGTAATATATAATCATTTTTACAAAATTTCAATTGCTTTGACTTTCTTTTTGGTGTTTGTTTGTTTTTGAGACAGAATCTCACTCTGTCTCCAGGTGGAAGTGCAGTGGCACAATCTTAGCTCACTACCACGTCTGCCTCCTGGGTTCAAGTGATTCTGGTGCCTCATCCTCCGGAGTAGCTGGGATTACAGGCACATGCCACCATACCTACCTAATTTATATATATATATATAAACATAAAACCCCATCTGCCCCATCTGTACTAATATATATATAAATATAAATATATATAAATATATATAAATACATATAAATATATAATATATATAAATATATATATATATATATTAGTACAGATGGGGCAGATGGGGTTTCACCATGTTGGCCAGGATGATGTTGATCTCCTGAACTTGTGATCCACCCACCTTGGTCTCACAAAGTGTTGGGATTACAGGCATGAGCTACCACATCCAACTGCTTTGACTTTCTACTAGAAGCTCCACTCTACACTTGTGATCAAAACAAAATAATAGCAACAAGTATGAGCACCAATAAATGCATGTGCAATGGCCGGATATCAGTTACATAAATATTTATGAAAGTTTAGTCTAAAAAATTAGACATGGACAGAATATAATTAAGAGAATGTACTATGCAAATATCTAACTCTTGAAATACCAGCCTACTGTAAAATATTGTTAAGGTAGTTAATCAACTAATATTACACAATTGCTGATGACCATCACAAAACATCTCAGTGGAGTCCCACTGCCTGTGTTGTCAGGTTTTATAAAAAGCAAATTATTCTTGTTTCCTTTCCTAGTTTTAGTGCCAGTAACCATAATCTACAAGCAAACATCTCATCACCTGAACAATAACTGTCTGTGGTTGTCCAATCTTGAATAAAAAGAACGAATTTCCCTATGTGTTTAGTGATGACAAGATTGCAACTGATTTGGCTTAGTGACTCGACAGACTTAATAATGATGAAATGTTTTCAAAAGCTGAACTATTCACACAAACTAAGAACATGGCATGTGTTCTTCTGAATATAGTTGAATGGGATAAAATAGGAAGGCTCTTGCAAATAAACACGTTTTTGAGATGGACGGAACGTGAAATGTTGACTGACTAGTTTGGCATTGTGAAGTCACTCACCTATGGTGATCAATATTGACCTGTACATTTTCTGTATTATCCTTGTTCACCGTTTCCCAACTTAATTTATAAACCATTTCTACAAGATAGAACCTCATATTTTAATACGTCAACCTGAATTGTGACATTCTCCTTTTGAAAGAGTATATAATCAACCAGTTCTTTTGAGGATCCATGTATTCTATGGGCTCTCTTGTTCTCTGTCTCTTTCTCCCTTTCTCACCATTCCTTTCCCTACCCTCAATAAGGAATCTGCATCTGTTACTTTCTAGAAACCTTTTACATATCTCGGTCACTTTTGTTAGGCTTTTGTGTTTCTTAGTTGCCACAATTTCTCCCTTCTTTCAGCCACAACCCCAGGCAATTCCTACTAAAGAATGACACCAAACAACATGTCAAGAGCCTTTCAAAATTGCTGCCAGACTTCAGCGACATTCTTACAGCATATGGAGTACTGATGTGCTGAAAATATGGCAGAGAACTACCTGATGCTTACTGTGTCAGGAAGTTCCAGTCTGATGGAGTGCTCTGGTTCAGATTTGCAACATAAACAGGACTTTCACTGTTCTTTAACAAAGCAACAAAGCAAAAGTTACCAAAAATATGTTTTTCAGTCAGTTATATTTCTCAGCTCCTACTTTTCAAGCTCTGCTACTAAAAAAAAGAAATAGCAAGATTAAACAAAGACTAAAATCACTAAGCATGAAATATAATCCTAGTAGAATAATTTAGTATAATTTAAATGTGTTGCATATTGTCTCAAATTGTCAAGACAATGTCACATGAGAGCTATGTGGTTGCTATTGTGTTTTATATAAGGCAAACTTCTTATAGGATATAAAACTGGGACATTCAGTAAATACTCACTATTTATAATAAGCACATGTTTAATTGAGATGTGAATTTTTAATTTGTTAATAAATTAGTATTTAACAATATAATTTCATGTATATTAATATGTAGGTAAAGTCACATGTATACTTCAGTGTGCATATGATTAACAGTTTTTTCTTATTCTATGAGAAAATTATCTTAATTTAATTCTAGTTTAGAATTACATATTGTACAACAATTTTACAGATGTGGTATTGCATGATTTCCAGATGAAGGTAAATTTGTTCCACTGATTCTATTTTTCCTAAATTAAACTATATTCTCTTTTATGATGAACAGAAGGTTTGAAATAAATAATATTAGAGGATAATATAAGTGCCTTGAATGGGTCCTTGCAATTCAGTTTTATTATAGATAAAATTGATAATCCTTAAGAAGAGTGTGTAGTATTCATATACTTAATGTTGCCTTTTAACAAATATTTCTGAATTTTTTTTTTGTGTAGATGTTTTTTGGACATAAACTGCAGGTCACTTTAATAGGCCATGAGTCCTTGGGCAAATTGCTAAAATTCATAAAGCTCAGTTTGCACAATATACATAATCATGGAAGTGCCCTTATACTAATAGACTGTTCTTGTAAGATCAATAAGATAATGCACATGCATTTAACAGCATAATATCTGGCAGGTGGTAAGAGCTCAACAAACATGTCATCAATTTTATTTAAATTTTCTAATTTCTGGTAGTTTTTTTCTTAAACACATTTTTGAAATTGATAACTCTTCTGTATTTCTAGGGGGAACAATTATTAGGTGAATTATTGGAACGTTGGCTTCTGTATCCTCCATGTGTGACTATCCTAGAATCTTGTTGAAAATTCTCCTAGGCATCTCTTGAATCTGTCCCTGCCAATCTGGTCTGTCTTCATTCACCTCAACTTCAGCCTTCTATTTAAACCCAGAGTTGGACTCACCTACCTTTTGAATCTATTCCCCCCACTAATTTGTAACAGCATCCCTTTTTGCCAAAATTCTATTGTACTTCTCATTCTGTCTTGTTCCCAAGTATAATTTCAAACCCTAAAGTCCCCATCATATGTAAATTACTCCAATGTAAATTATAAATATTTTAACAATGTCATTTGCGATGCTGCTACAGAACCACAATGCCAAAGCTTGACCAGAAAAAAAGCATATGAAAAGAGAAGAAAACATTAAACCAAGTATATTAATAAAACACACTATAAATAAGTATTAGTGATAAAGTATGGTATGAGAAAGCATTCATACCTCAATGGGAAGTATAATTTATTTAGGAAATAGAAAGATTAATCTTAGAATACTATTAAAATAATTCATTACATAAACAAGTCAAAAAAGCTATATTCATAGATACTTCAAAAGCATGGCAATTAAATTTAAATTTTAAAAATTAAAAAAGAAATATGGAAATATTACTTACACATACACCAGCATTAGAAGGATGCTTTCTTGACATGAGGAAGGAAAGCTTATTTTAAACTATCGCATTGTAAATAGGTAAAGTAGAAAGAGAAAGAAAGAGGAGTCTGGGGTGTGAGAGAGAATCATTAAATTCAGGAACAAAAGATGCCTGTCTATTATCAAGTGTTACAATTGCAATATTTCATATAAACTAATGAAGAAAATACCATTTAAAATGAAAGGAAAATTTTTCTTATTTATAGACATTTTCTTTCTCCATTTAAATACTCTGAAGAATCATCAGAAAAAATATATAATTAAATTATAATGTTTAATTATGATATCAAATTAAATTGGAGTCCAAAAAGAAGACTAACTACAACAAAATAAATGAAAAGTCAATAGATTCCCTAAAATGAATAGAGAATGACATAATGGAGGAAAATTCCATTCACTTCTGTGACTAGACATAAAAATCTTTGGAGTTGGGTGTTCTCCTGTGCACCTTTAGTCCCAGCTACTCAGAGGCTGAGGTGAGAGATCACTTGGACCCAGGAGTCTGAGGATGCAGTGAGTTATGATTGCACTACTGGGCCTCTCAAAGAAAATTTTTCTAAAAAGCCTTTGGAATAAAAAGAAAACATAGAAATTATATATATGAAAAAACTTTCAAATATTTTTTTCTGAGAGATATAAAATGTCTAAATGGTGACTTAAAATTATTCATAAGAATACTTAAGGCACAATCACAGTTATCAATTTGTCCAGACTAATGCGTCTGCATGCTACTTCACATACACTGAGATAGGAACACCCTAGCTCTCCAGTTTCAAGCAATCTCTCTCTCTCTCTTTTTCATTGCATTTTAGGTTTTGGGGTACATGTGAAGAACATGCAAGATTGTTGCATAGGTACACACATGGCGGTGTGATTTGCTGCCTTCCTCCCCTTCACCTATATCTGCCATTTCTCCCCATGCTATCTCTCCCCAACTCCCCACCCCCCACTGTCCCTCCCCTATGTCCCCCCAACAGACCCCAGTGTGTCAACCAATCTCTTATCAGTACCTTCCATTTGCCAATATAACCAGAGTTGGCAGGTAACATACCTGAAGGATTGGTCCCTTCAAGTGGAAAGGAGGAGAATAGATCTAAGAGCAAACAAGTATGTACAGGTACATTCATTGTGTATCTCTTTCTTGGCTAGTCTGATGCTACAGTTCTGTTACTCACTCTTTGCTATTTTTATACTTTTAGCTATATTTAACTTGTACAACATAAGTTTACGTTTCCTTTTAATATGATGTAACTGTAAATAATACAAAGATGCTCTCAAAATCTTGCAAAAAAAAAAAATCAGGGGCTGGGGGAACTCACTCTATCCATTACTGAGCATTTTAATTCTTCAGCCAAGATCTCACTGGGGCATGCTATAATAAAAAACTGATTACAAAATTAAATACTTTCAACATTCTTCATATAAAATAGTAGAGGATGTATAGAAAAGGGAAGGAGTTATTAATGTTAACCAATATATGCATAAGAATGTGCATTTTTGTTTTTTAATCCTAGTACTATGAATTAACCTTTAGCCGGTATTTATGAATTTCTTGTTTTTTACAAATGTGTTTCCATTCCTTCAGCCAAGGTGCACTAGACCTAGAATTTCAAACAAGTGCTCCCTTAATCTACAAATTTCTTGGAATCCAGCTTTTAGACTCACATGTTTAGAACTCATTCCACAATTTTTTTGTTTGTTGTTTCTTCTTGTTATTGGAGCAGAGTCTGATTCTGTCTCCCAGGCTGGGCTGCAGCGGTGTGAGCCCCACTCACTGCAACCTGCACCTCCCAGGTTCAAGTAATCTTCATGCCTCAGCCTCCCAAGAAGCTGGGATTACAGGCACCCACCACCATGCCTGGATAAATTTTGTATTTTTAGTAGAGATGGGGTTTTACCATATTGGCAAGGCCGTTCTTTAACCCCTGACTTCAGGTGAGGTCCCACATCGGCCTCCCAAAGTGTTGGAATTACAAGCATGAGCCACTGCAATCGGCCCATTCTACATATTTTTCTTAGATAGCCCACATAAATCACCAACATGTGGCAATTATTTTGCCTTTGTCTTCCTGGGAATGCTGGTCTCTGATTTTGGTTACGTGTCTGAAATCAAAGAGAAACAGTGCACATGAGCCTTGAGGAGAATAGCTTTCTCTTGCAAGCAACTGCTTATGATGAGGGCCATGTTATTCCCAAAAGAAGAAAAAAAGAAAAGAAGGAAAACCTTACCTGAAAAAAAAAAAATAGCTGTTTCTAATGGTAAGAGAGGCTTAAAGAAACTGACAGGTTCAAAATTCTCAGAATTATCTGAGTCCATCCAGATTGTCCCATCCAAGTTCTTTCCTATTCTTCCCAAATCAGTATCCTCAACTTTACATAGAAGATGTGATGAGGCTTTGCATTCAACTTTTCTTGAGATTCTGCTACAAGAACAATTAAGATCCAGGGATTTTATTTTTTTTATTATTTATTTATTTTTATTTTTAGCAATTTCTGTCCTAGAGTTCAAAGAAGTAAGAGTTATAATTTTAAATTTTACAAAAACCTTAGCTCTGGTAAAACGTGCTTTTCTAAGGTAAGAACTAACTCTTAAATTTTCTAATTTAATGTCAAAATGTTGAATTCTTTAAATATCTTTTGGAATGTTTATAGAAGCTCTGATGCTGACCTCTTTTTCATTGCTGATGGATGGTCTTGGTGCCTTTGCTGTATCTAGATTTGCCTTGCCACCTGTTTATTAACTTTATTAGCCTTTTCAAAGAATTTTTCAAAACCAATCTATTGAAAAGTGATTTCTATTTTATTAATGTTCACCCTAAATGTATTACTTACTATTTCTTCTCTCTGCTTTCTTTGACTTAAATTATAGTTTACATTCTAAGCCCTTGAAATAAATAGGATTATTGATTTTCATCTTTGTCCTTTTCTAATATGCTTATTTAAAATGACTGTATTTATACAATGATAGCTGCAATCGCACAGGATGATATGAAATGTTTTCATTATAGTTCAGATCATAACTTTTCTCTTTATTACTTCGTTGACCAATGAATATTACATAATTTCTAAAAAATTGAGTTTTTAAATAGCTTTTCCTTATTGATAACTTGTTTAATTATAGTATGACTAGGTAACATAGCTTATATCCTTTCCGTTCTCTGGCACCACATGGTCAGTTTTGGCCAATGTTACATGTACACTTACCCATACTATGTATTTCTTGTGACACATTTGTTGTTGTTGTTGTTGTTTGTTTGTTAGGTTGTTTGTGTTTTGAGACAGAGTCCTGCTCTGTCTCCTAGGCTGGAGTACAATGGCTCGATCTCAGCTCACTGCAACCTCCGCATTCCAGGTTCAAGAGGTTCTCCTGCCTCAGCCTTCTGAGTAGCTTAGATGACAGGCACACACCACCACACCAAACTAATTTTTGTATTTTTAGTAGAAACAGGATTTCATCATGTTGGCCAGGGTGGTCTTGAACTCCTAACTTCAAGGAATCCACCTGCCTCAGCCTCTTAAAGTGCTGGGATTACCGGTGTGAATCACCCCGCCCAGCCGACACATGTTTTAAATATGTCAATTAGGTCAAATTTATATACAACACTGTGCAAATCTGTATTCTTACTTTTGACTGCTTTTTCAATCTATTCCTTGGAAAAATCAGTTAAAATCATCCCTTGTGGTTTTGATCTGTGTCTATTTCACTTTTATTTGGGCAATTATTGCTTTATATATTTTGATGACATGTTTAATTACGTGTAACGTTGGAATAAGCACATCTTGAATATTAAATCTATAATTATTATTAGACACATCCTTTATAATGATGTGCCTTAATTCTATGTTTTAAATTAGAATGTATATGCAACTACTTTCTCTTGTCATATTTTGTGATTCTTTTTTGTTACTTTATTTTCAAACATTTTAATTCTTGTATTTAGGATACATCTCTTTTAGCAGAATGAACTTTTATTTTTCACCCAAGTCTGACAAGTTTTATTTTAAATTTCATTATGTATAATAATATTTAATGTAACTAACATTGTACTGAGGTGGGGTTTTCTGCCTCTTTTCTGCAGTATGTATCAATGTTTTAATGTACTACCTATCTTTCTATTTGTTTTATATTAGATTGTGTTTCTGTTTTTTCTATTTTTTATCGTGTTTTGAGTGAAATAAGTATTTTGCTGATATTTCCCTTTTCTTGCTATATTCTCATGTTAATTTTATGGTCTTTTATTTTTCTTTCAGATAGCCTTCATATTAAAATGTGATTCCTTGTGTCAACTCTAATATACAGTAATGAATTTATTATATCTGGACAATGCAATAACTAAAAATATTTTACCTTAACTTACCATCCTGCTATTTCCCTCATGATATCATTGCCATTATTAGTATCATTGCATGTACTACATATTTAGTTAGATTTGCTGAAATATTCACTTTTTTTGTTACTTTCTTTCCTGAAATTCAGAGCATCCATCTAGTAATATTTCCTCTTGACAATTTCCTTTCTATTTCTTTTAGCACAAGTATGGATGAATGGTCATTTATTAAATGCAACAATGCTTCTATTTACCTTCACTTCTGAAGGATATTTTTGCTGGATGTATATTTCATCTCTTATTAGTTTGGGGAAGTTCCTAACCATTATGTCTTCGTAAACTCCCTCTCTCTCTCATTCCTGCCTCCTTTAGTTCCTGAACTGCAACTGTATTTCCCACTTGTTAAGATCTTTTCTGCATTTTCTGCCATTTTTTTCCTGTGATTTTGTCTGAATTTTCAGCTTGCCTATCTTCTAGTTTATTATTTACCCTTTACTATTATTAATCAGCCATTAAATGCATCAGTTGAGTTCTTATTTTCAATTATTGTGTAGCTATTAGTTTTCTATCGATGCCCAATCTTAGTGCCTTAAAACGCAACTATTAGCTCACAGTTCTGCAGGTCAAAACGCCAGGTGAGTTTCTGCTTTGAATTTCATAGGGTCAAAATCAAGATGATACCCATACAGGCTCTTATCTGGAGGATCTGGAGAAGAACTTTTTCAGTGTTGGCTGAACACAGTTCTTTGCAGTTGGAAAACAGAGGTTGCCATTTCCTTTTGGCTGTCAGGTGGAGCCTTTCAGCTCCTAAACCACCTGCACTATTTGACATAAAACGCTTTCCAACTCCAGAGCCACGAACAGCACATCAAACCCCATCATGATTTGAACGTTTAGCTTGCTCTTCTGCTACTGACCAGAGAAAGTGCTCTGCTTTTCAACTGTCAATGTGATTAGATTAATGCCACCTGGATAATCTTACTATCTTAAGATCAACTAATTAGTCATCTTAATTACATCTGAAAAATCCCTGTCATGCTGAAACTTAACATAATCACAGGAATAACACAAGTGGGCAAAGGTCATGGGCCCTCTGGAATTCTGCCTACCACAGTAAATCTCAATGATAAAATCTCTACTGATTTTTTTTTTCAGTTTTTGCTGAAATTATCCAACATTTTGTTTCATTTCTTAAACAAATTAATCATAGTTATTTAAAAAATAAGACTGATAATTCCAAAATCTGGATTTTCTTGTACATATATTGTTTCTCTGTCTTTTTCTTTTCTTTTGATTTTTGGTCAATTGTTTTTTTACCTGGCTATTTTTTATTTATTGTCTGACATAGAATACACAAAGTTATAGAGTTTTGCCTGAAATACTACATGATTTTACCTTCTGCCACACACACACACACACAGACACAGACACACACACACACACACACACACACACAGACATATATTTACTTTTGGAAGACATTCCACCTTGAAAAACCTCATCTGGGTTCAAACTGATATGACAAAGACTTTCAATCTCTAAAAGAGCCACTGTGTTATGATACATGATAAATTCTATGTTAGGATCCCAGTTGAAAGCCTATGTAACTACCTCCTACTTGGTTAGACCTGAGTTTCGAAACTTGTCCCCTTTTCCAGAGGCTGCTCAAAGCCCTAGTCTGCTCTCCCAGTTGCTCTTAAGCTATCTTATGTTCTGCTTTACCATGTTTCATGCATAATTTTAGAATTAATAAGTGCATCTAAGGTCAAGGTGGTACAAAATATTGGACTCAGCTGTCTTAGTTAATTTTCTCTTCATCATGAAGGCCTCTATTCTTCATTGTTTTGGCAGCTATTTAACATCTTAAACAGTGAGCTTTAAAAGATTCACATTACTTAGTTGATTTTAGCTTAATCAACTTTACTGAGATATAATTTATAAAAGATGAAATGTACACATATTGATTATAAAACTCAATGAGTTTTGACAGTCGAATGTACACAATGAAATTACCACCTTTATGATGAAAATAGAAAGCACTTCTATCACTCAAAAGATTCCCTTATACATTTCCTAGTCCTTCCCTAATTCTTACATCTTACCACAGGTTACCATTGATCAGCTTTCTATCACTGTAGATTTGTATTTCCAGAATTTCCCACAAATGGAATCCTAATATATTATGTTGTCACTTTTCTGGCTTCTTTGTGCAAAACAATGCTTTAGGAGGGGTGCATTCATGTTGTTTCATATATCGATTTTTTTCTTTTTATTACTATGTATAACTCACTATATAGATGAGTTTATCTTGTTTATGGGCATTTGGGGTGTTCCAATTTTTTAATATTTTGAATTAAACTGCTTTAAATTTTTTGTAAAAGTTTGTGTTTCCATATGTTTTTACTTACATTGGGTATGTATGAGTTAAATTATTGGGCCATAAGGTACATGTGTATGTGACCTTAAAGAAAGTTGTTAAACTGATTTTCAAGGGATCTGTCATTTATATTTTCACCAACAGCATATGAGATTTTCAGTTGTTCTACATTCTTGTCAAAACTTGGCACTGTCTACATTTTATATTGCACCTATTCTAGGGATCTTACAGTGATATCTTTTTGTAGTTTTACTTCTTATTTATGAATAAAGATCTCTTATTTATGAATAAAGTACCTCTACCCATGTTTATTTGTCATTTGTATATGTTCTTTATAAAATATATGTGCAAACTATTAACATCTTAAATTGTTTTGTTTTCCGATTCTTTAGTTGTAAAGGTTCTTATAGATTCTGGATATGTATTCTTTTTCAGATACAGGTATGGTGAATATTTTTTCCCAATGAGCATCCTTGCCTTTTTGTTTTCTTAAAGATATATTCTGAAGAATAATTTTTAAAATTTTGATAAAATGAAGATTCCCATTTTTTCTTTGTCTTTTTGTCTCCTATCAAAAAATTTATTGTCTATTTAATGTTTGAAAAGATGTTCTTTCAGGTGTAGTTCCAGAGGTTTTGTTGCTTTACCTTTTCTGTTTAGGGTTATAATCCATTTCCAGTTAATCTTTGTGTAGAAGTGTGAGGCAATGTTTGAAATTCGACTTTTTCATATAATTATTCAATTGTCTAGTACCATTTGTTAAAAAGACATTGTTTTCACTTTTATAAAACAGCGTTGGAATTTTTGGCATTATATCAAAAGGGACTACATATATAGACAAAGAGATAAGTTTATTTCTGGACCCTGTAAGTATGTGGGTTTATTTCCAGACTCTATTATCATCTCTTTCTCATGTATATAGTCCCTTTGGATTGATATGATGACATTTTGATATGAGATTTATATATAGAGAGAGCCCTTTTATGATTTCATGTATATATGAAATATATATATTTATATGTGTATATGATATATTTACATATATATATTTTTACAAGAGAGATTTGACTCTATTCCAATCATTGACGAATATATCTGTTATTATACCAAATACCACACATTGTTAATTATTTCAGCTCTGTAGTAAGTGTTGTTTAGGAGTTGTTAGTCCTCTAATTTTGTTTTTCTTTTCAAAATTACTTTGGCTGTTTTATATCTTTTGCATTCTTTTAAAAGTTGTAAAATTCGTATGTAAATTTCTACCATTAAACAAAAGATTGCTGGTCATGGTAGCTCATGTCTGTAATTCTAGTACTTTAGGAGGCTGAGACAGGAGGATAGCTTGAGGCCAGGAGTTGGAGACCTGTTTGGGCAACATGGGGAGACCCTGTCTCTATGATTTGGGGAAAAAAAAAAACCTCACCTGTAGTCCTAGCTACATGGAAAGCTGATTCGCTTGAATACCAGAGTTTGAGGTTGCAGTGAGCTATGTTCATGCCATTGTGCCACTCCAGCCTGGGCAAGAGAGCAAGACCCTGTTTCAAAACAAACAAAAAATGATGTCTGTAATTTGATTGCAATTGTGTTAACTATATAGGCATTTTTTTTGAGAGAATGGTTATTTAACAATATTGATCCTTCTAATCTGTTAGTATTGTTTTACTTTTACATGTCTCCATTATTTAGGTCTTCTTTAATTTATCTTTGCAATGTTTTATAATTTTAACTGTAGACTTGTGTATTTTTTAATGAGACCCTATTTAAAAGTCCTTTCCTGAAAACTTACACTAAAATAGCATCATATTTACCATATAATTATTCTGTTTTATTTTTCTTCATAATGTTTATTATTACCTGGCATTATATCCTATGTCAATTTTATTTTTTACTGCCCATCTCACTCAGGAAGAGCAATCTTCATGAGGAAAGAGCTAGTACCTCTTATTCACTGCCTCATCACCACTGCTTAGAAAAGGTCATGGCTTACCTTTGGCATTGAATGAATGTTTACAAAGAATGAAATAAGATTCTCACTCCAGCTACATTACAATTTACCTGCTCACAAGAAAAATTCTTTATTATATATATTTTGTGTAAGATCTTTTTTCTTTTCTTTTCCCCTTGATGTTGGTTCTCTTTTTCTGTCTTTACCCATATGTCTCTATGACCTCTCCATGATAAAAATTTCTGGAGAATGAGGCTTTCCAGGGAAAGTTATTCTAAATTTTCTCTTAAAGGCTGATTTGTTTGTGTTTGTTTGTTTGTTTTGGTCACCAAGGAGAGGGAAGAAAAAGGGTTTGGTTTCTCTTATTCATATTATTTCTGATTATTATACACATGCAATTTTGAGTTTTACAGGAGTGAAACTTTCTTTAGCTTTTTATTCTGTGTAAGGAGATCCCTTCTCTTCATGCTCTAAAATGTGGTCTGCAGAGTCCACCTGTTAAAGATAATGTGGTACAAGTTGGTATACCTAATCCACAGCCCTGTTGTATTGGACCTAACTTAATGGTTTTTTTTATGTACACCTACACCCATGCACACACATACACATACACACACATATTCACCACATACTGTAATGTCTGATACAGTTTTTTTCAGGACATTCCATTAAGTATCATATACTTAAGTGTATACACATCAATAATATACAGGAAATTAAATAAAAGCACATAACAGAATATTTGGTACTCATTTTGAGGGAATATGTTGATAACTATAGGATATATCCTCAGAAATATTATTTACTTTAAAATAAATAAAAATTTATTTTAAAATAATTAAATTTAAGCTCATTACTTTTTCTGACTCCTAACATATGAACATTATAAAGCGTTAATAGCATTTCAATTTCCTTTCCATTTCATTAATTATGTCTACTTACACGAGATGCAAAATCTGTAAGGCACTGTTTCTCTCAGAACATTTTGTAATATAAAATTTATTTGTCAAATTTAGAAATATTTTTAGCAGCCACAAAAGTATGGCAGGATTATCTTACATTTTTGCTATGTACAGGCTACCTCACAATATCTACCACTTAAAAAAAAATCAAAACAACACAAATTACTAACACTTTTTTCCTTTTTTTTTTTTTAAGTCTTATTTTTTTAGCACAGTTTTAGGTTCACAGAAAAATTAAGAGGAAGGTACAGAGGATTTCCATAAACACCCTGACCTCACATATACATGACCTCCTCTACTGTCAGCATCTTGCACCAGAGTGACCCATTTGTTACAATTAATGAACCGACACTGACGCATCATAAACATCCAAAGTCCATAGTTTATAGCAGGAGCTAACTCTGTTTTACATTCAATGAGTTTGTTGAACAAATGTATGACATGTGTCCATCATTATTGTATCACACAGAGTACTTTTGCTGCCCCTAGAATTCTCTGTTTCTCCTCTTCAACCCTCTCTACCCCCAACCCCTTGCCAACCACTGTTTTTTACTGTCTCTATTGTTTTGTCTTTCCCTGAATGGCATAGAATTGGAACCATACAGTATATATATAGCCTTCTCAGATTGACTTCTTTCACTTGGTAATATGAATTTAACTTTTCTCCATGTCTTTCTAAGGCTTGGTAGGTCATTTCTTTTTAGCACTGAACTGCCTGGAAGCAGTAGAGTTTATCCATTGGCTGGATGCACCACAGTTTATCCATTCACCTACTGAAGGACATTCCTGAATAGTTCCAAGTTTTGGTAGTTACAAATAAAGCTACTATAAACATTCATATAACAGGTATTTGTGTGAATATAAGTTTTCAATTTCTCTGGATAAATGCCAAGAAGTTTGTTTGATGAATCGTGTGGTAAAAATACTTACAGCTTTGTAAGAAATGACCAAATTGTCTTCCAAAGTGGCTGTGCCATCGTGCATACTTATCAGTAATGAAGGAGAATTCCTGCTGCTCCACATTCTCATCAGTGTTTGGTGATGCTAGTGTTTTAGATTTGGACCAGTCCAATTTAAAGGTAATGGTATTTCATTTTTTATTAATTTGCATTTCCTTGCTGACATAGAATGTGGAACATCTTTTCGTATGCTTATTTTCAATCTATGTATCCTCTTTGATGAGGTATCTGTTAAGATCGTTGGCCCATTTGTAAAGTGGATTGTTTTCTTATTGTTGATTTTTAAGAGTTCTTTATGTATTTTAGATAACAGCTTTTTATCAGATGTGTTTTGTGCAAATATTTTCTCCTACTCTGCGACTGGTCTTCTCATTCTCTTGACATTGTCTTTCACAGAGCAGAAGCTTTTAATTTCAGCACAGTCAAGTTTGTCAATTATTTCTTCCATGTATTGTGCCTTTGGAGTTGTATTTAAAAGTCATCACTATATGAAGGTCCTATAGGTTTTCTCTTATGGTATCTTCTACAAGTTTTATGCTTCTGTGTTTACATTAAGGTTTATGACTCATTTTGAGTTAATTTTTCTGAAGAGTGTAAGGTCTGTATCTATATTTTTGCATGTGAATATCCAGATGATCTACCAGCATTTGTTGAAAAAAAGCATCTTGGCTTCATTGTATTGTCTTTGCTTCTTTCTTCAAGATCAGACAGCTTTGCTTATGTGGGTCTATTTCTGGGCTCTCTATTTTGTTTCATTGATACATTTGTCTGCTATTTTGCCAATAACTCACTGTTTTTATCACTGTCACTTTATAATGAGTTTTGAAGTTGGGTAGTATTAATTCTCCAACTTTTTCCATTTTCTTCAGTACTGTCTTGGCTATTCTTGGTCGTTGGCCTCTCCTTGTAAGGCTTCAGATCAGTGCATTGATACTTGCAAAGTAATTTGCAGTAACATTGATTGGGATTGCATTCAATCTATACATTTATCTGAGAAAACAAAAATCTTGACAATATCGAGTCTTCCTATCTATGAATATGGAATACTTTCTTTGATGTCATTCATCAGCATTTTTGCAGTTTTCCCTGATTTTGTTCATCCCCATTTTGTATTTTTCTACTTTTAATAAATAATTTGTTTCATTTTATCTGAGTATTATACCTCAGGATTTCATTTTGGGGTTTGCTAATGTAAATAGTATTGTGTTTCTAATTTCAAAGTCTACTTATTCATTACTGGTATGTAGAAAATTGATTGACCCATTACATTTTAAATCTTGTATACTAAAATCTTGCAATGATTACAAATTAGTTCTGGGATATTTTTGTCAATTATTTTATATTTTTCACAGAGATGATTATGTCATCTACAAATAAACCCAGTTTTATTTTTTCCTTTCCAATTTGTTATTTGTTTCTTTGCCTTCCTTTTCTTATTGCATTTGTTTGTTCTTCTAGTACAGTGTTGAAAATGATTGGTGAGAGGGGACAAACTTACATTCTTGCTGAATCTTAGTGAAAAATTTTCAAATTTGTAATAATTATGATGTTAACTCCAAGTCTTTTGTAGATATTCTTTATCAAATTTAAGAATTCTTCCTTTATCCCTAGTTTACTAAGAGTTTTTATAGTGAATAAGTGTTAGATTGTGTCAAATTCTTTATCTGCATCCATTTATATGAATATGTGATTTAAAAAAATTTAGCCTATTAATGTGATAGATTATGTTAAAAAATTTTGGGTTTTTTGTTTTGTTTTTCTCTATTTCTCCCAAAAGAAAAATAAAACAAGATACATGTGCAGAATGTGCAGGTTTGTTACATAGGTATACATGTGCCATGGTGGTTTGCTGCACCTATTTACCCATCCTCTAAGTTCACTCCCCTCCCCCACAAACCCCAACAGGCCCTGTTGTGTCTTGTTCCCCTCTCTGTGTCCACGTGTTCTTAATGTTCAACTCCCACTTACAAGTGAGAACAGTTCTCTTCTCTGTGTCCACATGTTCTCAATGTTCAACTCCCACTTATGAGTGAGAACATGTAGTGTGTAATTTTCTGTTCCTGTGTTAGCTTGCTGATGATGATGACTTCTAGCTTCATCCATGTTTCTGCAGAGGACATGATCTCATTCCTTTTTATGGTTGCATAGAATTCCATGGTGTATATGTACCACATTTTCTTTATCCAGTCTATCACTGATGGGCATTTGGGTTGGTTCCATGCCTTTGCTATTGTAAATAGTGCTGCAATAAACATATGTGTGCATGTGTCTTTATAGTAGAATGATTTATATTCCTTTGGGTATATAGTCAGTAATGGGATTGCTGACTCAATTGATGTTTCTGGTTATAGATCCTTAAGGAATCATCACACTGTCTTCCACAATGGTTGGACTAATTTACATTCTCACCAACAGTGTAAAAATGTTCCTATTTCTCCACAGCCTCTCTAGCATCTATTGTTTCCTGACTTTTTAATAATCCCTATTCTGACTGATGTTAGATAGTATCTCACTGTGGTTTTGATTTGTATTTCTTTGATAATCAGTAATGTTGAGCTTTTTATCATATGTTTTTGGTCATGTAAATGTCCCCTTTTGAGAAATGTCTGTTCATATCCTTTGCCCATTTTTTTGATGAGTTCATTGTTGTTGTTTTGTAAATAAGTTTAAGTTCCTTATAAATTCTAGATATTAGACCTTTGTCAGATCGATATTGCAAAAATTGTTTTCTATTCTGTAGGCTGCCTATTCAATCTGATATAGTTTATTTTTCCGTGCATAAGCTCTTTAGTTTAATTAGGTCCCATTTGTCAACTGTGGCTTTTGTTGCAATTGCTTTTGGTGCTTTTGTCATGATGTCTTTACCCATGCCTATGCCATTAATGGTATTGCCTAGGCTTCCATTAACAACACAGAACTGGACAGAGGATCAGATAGATGAATTTACAGATGTAGGTTTTGGATGATGGGTAGTAAAAATCTATGCTGACCTAAAGGAGAATGTTCTAGCCCAATGCAAAGAAGGGAAGAACCTCAATAAAAGTTTATAGGAATTTATAACTAAAATAATCAGTTTCAAGAGGAACATAAACAACCTGATGGAGCTAAAAAATACAACAAGAACTTCTTGAAGTACACACAAGAATCAACAGCTGAATTGACCAAGTGGAGGAAAGGATATCAAGGTTTGAAGACTACCTTGCTGAAATAAGACGTGGAGACAAGAATAGAGAAAAAAAATGAAAAAAATGAACAAAGACTTCAAGAAATATGGGACTTCACCAAAAAATCAAACCTGTGACTGATTGGAGTACCAGAAGGAAATGGAGAATGGAAACAAGCTGGAAAACACACTTCAAGATGTTATCCAGGAGAACTTCTCCAACCTAGCACAACAGGTCAACATGCAAATTTAGGAAATACAGAGAAGACCATTAAGATACTCCATGAGAAGATCAACCCCAAGACATAATCATCAGATTATCCAAGGTCGAAATGAAGGAAAAACTGTTAAGGGCAGCCAGAGGGAAAGGCCAGAGCACTAACAAAGGGAAGCCCTTCAGACTAACAGCCGACCTCTCAGCAGAACTCTATAAGCCAGAGGAGATTGAGGCCAATATTAAACATTCTTAAAGAAAAGAATTTTAAACCCAGAATTTCATATTCTGCCAAACTAAGCTTCATAAGCAAAGAAAAAGCAAAATCCTTTCCAGATAAGCAAATGCTGAGGGATTTCATTACCACCAGGCCTGACCTTCAAGAGCTCCTGAAAGAAGGACCAAAATATAAAGACCAATGACACTGTGAAGAAACTGGATCAACCAGTGTGCAAAATAACCAAATAACATCATGATGACCAGATCAAATTCACACATAACAATATTAACCTTAAATATAAATGGGTTAAATGCCCCAATTAAAAGACACAGACTGGAAAATTCAGTAAGGAGTCAAAATCAGCTGGTGTGCTGTATTCAGGAGACTCATCTAATGTGCAGAGACACACATAGGCTCAAAATAAAGGGATGGAGGAAAATTTACCAAGCAAAAGGAAAGCAAAAAAAAAAAAAAAAAAAAAAAAAAAAAAAAAAAAAAAAAAAGAGGAAGGGTTACAATCCTAGTCTCTGACAAAATGGACTTTAAACTAACAAAGATTAAAAAAAAAAAAAAAAAAAAGACAAAGAAGGGCATTAACCAATGGTAAAGAGAACAATTCAACAAGAAGAGCTAAGTATTCTAAATATATATGCACCCAATACAGGAGCACCCAGATTCATAAAACAAGTTCTTAGAGACCTACAAAGAAACTTAGACCCCCATACAATAATAGTGGGAGACTTTAAAACCCCTCTATTGGTATTAGACGGATCAATGAGACAGAAATTTAACAGGAGTATTAAGCATTTGAACTCAGCTCTGGATCAAGTGGGCCAAATGGATGTCTACAGTACTCTCCACCCCAAATAAACAGAATATACATTCTTCTCAGTGCCACATGGCACTTATTCTAAAATCAACCATTAATAGATTTTTGAATGTTGATCTTGTTGATACCTGGGATAAATCCCATTTAGTCATGGTTTATAATATGCATTATAATGCACACTTTATACATTGTTGGATTTAATCAGTTAATATTTTGTTGAAGACATTTGCATCTACACTTATGAGACACATTTGTCTGTAGTTTTTTTCATTATAATGCCTTGATCTGGTATTGGTATCAGGGTAATGATGGCCTCATAGAATAAGTTAGAAAGCACTCCCTCTCTTTCTATCCTCTCAAAGAGATTGTACATAATTGCTGTAATTTTCTTCTTAAATATTTGTTGGAATTACCCTTCTAGGCCAGATGCTTCTGTTTTGGATGGTTATTAATTATTGACCACATTGATATTATTGTAAATATCTATATTAAATATAGATATAAGGAATAGCTACCAATTTTTTAAATAGCTATAGAGCAGTTCAAATTGTCTATTTCTCCTTGTGTGAGTTTGACAGAGTTTGTCTTTCAAGAAATTAATCTGTGGCTCCCTCATCCTGTTCTCCCTCCTCAAAATAATTTTTTAAAAAAAGAAATTGATCTGTTTCATCTAGGTCATTATAGTTTTGGATACAGAGTTACTCATGGTATTTCTTTATTATCCTATTAATGTCCATAGATTTGTAGTGGTGTCCCCTCTTTCATGTTGGATATATGGTTGGATTAATCTCTGCTGTATTGGTTAATGCTTTATATTTATTGCTTTTGCTTTTTGTTCCTTTTTTTGTCTTTCACTTTCTTTCTGGCTATTGTGGTTTTAACTGAGAATTTTAAATATTTCTATTTCCTTTCTTAGCATATCAATTATGCTTTTTAATTTTTGTTTGTCATTGATCTATAATTTGCAATATGCATTTACAGCTAACTCAAGCTACTTTCAAATAAAACTACACCATTTAAAGAGTGTTTGGATATCCTATAATAACAAAAAGAAATACTTTATCAGACAAATAAAAATTGAAGGAATAGTTCTGCCTTGTAAGAAATGTTAGAAAACAATATTATTTCTCTTTCCTTATATCAATGATTTCACTTACTTATATATAAGCATACATGACTATAGATGATATATACATAAACATAATAGAATACAATGTTGCTACTATTATTTTGTCCAAACCATTATCTCTTAGGCCAACTAAGAATAATAAAAATGAAATATTTTATTTTACATTCCTTTATTCCTGCTCTGATACTTTTCCTTTTTTATATAGATCTGAGTTTTTTACTCAGCTCTATTTTTTTTCCTTTATTCTTTTTTGTTTGTTTGTTTGTTTGTTTGAGGCAGAGTTTCACTCTTGTCGCCCAGGCTGGAGTGCAATGGCATGATCTCGGCTCACTGCAACCTCTGCCTCTCGGGTTCAAGCAGTTCTCCTGCCTCAGCTTACGAAGTAGCTGGGATTACAGGCATGTGTCACCACATTCAGATGATTTTGTATTTTTATTAGAGACAGAGTACCACCATGTTGCTCAGGCTGGTCTCGAGCTCCTAACCTCAGGTGATCCACCTGCCTCAACATTGCAAAGTGTTAGGATTACAGGTGTGAACCACCACTCCCATCCTATTTTCCTTTATTCTTAAAAACTTTTAGTGGTCAAAATTCACCAATTATAAGACAGAGGATTTGTGGTTTGGTATCTGACATTAATTTGGGGAAAGACATTATTGTTTCACACATTTATTTTGCCTTCTCTTTCTTCTTCTTCTGGTATTCCCATAACCTACATGCTACATCTTTTACAGTTGTCCACAGTTCTTGCATATTCTGTTCTGTCTTTTTCAGACTTTATTATATTTCCTCTTCAGTGCTTGAAGTTTCTATTTATGTATCTTCACATTTAGAGATTCTTTCCTGAGTCATGTTCAGTTTACTAATATGTCCATTAAAGGCCATCTTTATTTCTGTCACTGTTTTTGATCATTTGCATTTCTTTCCTGTCCTTTCTTTGCATTTTGTCTCTCTGCTTACATTGCTCACCCATTCTTGCTTGCTGTTTATTTTTTCACTAGACTCCTTACTATCTAAATATAGTTGTTTTAAACTTCCAGTCTGATAATGCCAACAGTCCTGTCATGTCTGGTTTTCATGCTTTCTCTTTTCTTTTAGAATTGTGTGTGTTTTGTCTTTTGATGTACCTGGTAAATTTTCTTGATGGCAAGATATGATGGTAACAGAAACTACTGTGAATTGGTCTTTATAGTAAAGTAGTGGTAAAGTTTTGGGGACACAAGGAATATTCTATAGTCCTATGATTGAGTCTCAGTGTTTTTGTAAGCTTATGCCTCTAGACTTTTGAACTTCACAAGTGTTCGTCAGCTGTTTTCTTCCCTGTTAGGTAGAATAGAATGGCTAGAGTGAACTGGAGTTGTTTATTTCCCTTCCGCTACGTGGAAGGCTAGAGAGAGTTGAAGTTGGATATTTTCCTTTATCTGGATCAACTGGGCTCTGATAATGTACCAGCAGATTAGGTTTTGGTTGAATAGTTTCTCGTGAGGGTAGGCCTTATTTAAAACAACAGTGTTCTAGCATATTTCAAAATGGTTCCTTTTCCCCTCCCCCTGGTGGAAGCATGAGGAAATTTCTCTATTTATTGTGAAACCTGGTTGAGCTCCTTGTGCGGACTCCCATACATCGGGTTACTCTGGAGTTTTAACTCTCAAACTTGTCTACACTGGCCCCCTAGCAATTTGTCAGTTTCAGTTGTTTTCTCTACCCCAACATTGGTTCTCATAGTGGTTCCATTCTCAGGTCTCTGCTCTGCTTAGCTGGGACTTTCTGTATTCACTTGTCTGTCTCCTCAATCTTAGGGCAGTGGGTTGCTCTGTGTCCTCCCTTCCCTTATGAATCTACCAAAAGTTCATTTTTTCAGTTTATTTAGCTTTTTCCTTGTTGTCAGCATGAAGGGGTGATTTCCATGCTCCTTCCATGTGGTACCAGAAATCAGTTATACTTGTATTTTAGTTTTTATTAAAAATAAAGATACAATAGGCAAGAGATTAAAATATTTAATGTAGTCATATAATAAAGAGATGACCCAGTGACTGCTAGACATAATTTTGTGTGTGCACACTTTAGAGTTATACAAAACATATTTAGAATCAATGTTAAAGGACTTTCTACTGTCTCTTGTCCTTAGTGATGTTATCTAAGCATTTGTCAAACTGAAAACATTGTAGAGAATGTGTAATACCGAGGATGAAGACAATATGTCTTGGCTTCTGATACTGTCTTCCTCTTAGGCTCTATTTTCTATATTTCTTAGAAATTGATTTTAAATAGATAATTTCAAAATATCTATTTGTGTTAAAATCGTATATGTTAAGCATTAGCCATCTCCATCTAAGAGGTTTTGGAAGAGACTTTATTATTTCACACACCTACCTAACATAAATTTAAAGCTATATGTAAACTCAACCTAAGTAGGTATTATTTTATAATCTGTTATATCTGTATCCCCAAAGCCTAGTCCAAAGCTTGACATATATTGCTTAATTAATATGTATTGAATGAAAAATGAGTGAAGTAATAAGATTTAAATATTAAATGAGGAAATTAACAAAATAAAAGTTAAAATTATTATGGGACCCTCATAACTCTAAAAATTTCATTGTGTTAAGTTTTGGTCTAAAGTATTACAGGATCTTTATGGACCTCTGAAAAATTATTTCTTGTTTGGATACAGAATCCATTACATCAAACATAGTTTGAAGAGGAAAATTTTTTACAGATGATTTTGTGCATTTATTTTCTTGGTACCTAAAAATACAGATACACTTCTGGCATTTGACAAATACTCTCAGAGTGCATAAATTGGAAATTAATCACATGCGGTCATTAGGGCTTGATGTTTGCTCATCTATGTTGAGACTGAAATCAATCAAGCGAACTAGCCTCTGTGCAAAATGTCAGTTGATTCCAGGCTTACAAACAATAAAGCTAATAACATTATCGTTATTGAGTTCAGATATTATTAAGTTAATAAAATATATCCAGGATTTTAAAATATCAATTTTATTTTAATACTCATTTTTTAACTAAATAAAATTAACATCAGGCTTTGTTGTTTTGTTTTTCTGTTTGTTTTATGGTTCACCTTGATACATTGATATTCTTACTGCTTGATCTATTGCAATAACCTTTTAACAGGTTTCCCTGTCTTGAGCATCTCATCCGTTCAATTTATCACAAATGAATAGCACTGTTCCTGTCTCCTCTGATCAAAAACCTGCAGGGACTCCCCATTACATAAAGAACAAAATCCAGATTCCTCTCTCTTCAAGAAATGACCCCTGCTGCTTCTACCTGCCTCTTAAATATATTTCAAACACAAAACTTCCTCTCCATCATCACTGCTAACATCTTAGTTCAGCCTATCTCTGCTAGTACCTGAATCATTGCATGAGAAGCCTCCATAGTCCTGCATGACTCTTGCCTTTCTCTACCTGCAACATCATATGGACAGCACGTTGATATTTTTAATTAAACCTGATCAGATTCTCACAAAACTGTTGCTTTGCACTCTTTGGTGTAGTGTCAATTTGCTCTTAGATATATTTCCAAACTCTTCTGTGCCACTCTTTATCCCAGGGAGCTATATCTTAAACACACTTGCTCCTGTTCAGTTTCACAGTAGTTCACTGAAGTGGGAGGCAGTATCTTCGGCTGTAGTTTCCAACTTTTTTCATTTGAAGTCACTTCCTCCGTGGCCCTGTTTGTCAACGGGAATGCCATCTGTGTTTCTCTCTGTCATACCATCTCCTCCCTACATCCATTCAGGTTAATGGTAAATAGTGTCTTCCATCTGTACTAAATTTAAAAATTGCTTCATTATCCCCTTCTTGGCTTTCTAACTCTTCCATCACCTGTGTAATTAAATCCGAGTATAAAATCCATTCTGTTTGAAGCATGTGCAGTGGTTTCTGTTTTTCCTGATTGAGCCCTGATTGATACATGGCTCTACCCATTTTACTTGGGGTAAAGTTCAGTGGCCTTGTAGCTTTGGGATCCTCTGTGACCTCTTTTTCCTTACACTGGTAGTCATCGCTGACTACTTTCCTCTTTTCTCACTGGAAATTTACTGTAATTATATCCTACCATTGCTGCCAGGAGCATCCTTGCTTCTACTGAATCTAGGAACATACGACTTATCCTTTTGTTCTAAACATGAATGAACTTTTTAATGAAAACCTTCACTGACTTCCAAAAATCATTGATTTTCCTGTGGTACCTTAGATTGCTATAAAATATTTGATTATGTTGTGACTTAAGTTACCATCTCCCCTATTAAACTATGAGCCTCAAAACAGAGGAAATGTGGACTGGACAAGAGACTAGCAGAGTGGCTGTCACAAAGGTAGCTGTCAATAAGTATTTGTTGAACTTACTTCAAAATCCCCATTTGTCTAGTTAAAAATAAATATTGAATGGTAGGTACTATGGAGGCAAAGAATTTACATTCCGGTAGATATGAGAAATAGGAGATGAATGATTGAAATAAGATGTGTTAGAATCTATGATGCACCTATGTGTTCATATCCCACCATGGGTGATATGAACACATAGGTGCATCATAGATTCTAGCATGGACATGGAGAGGTTGGGTTAGGCGGCAGGACAAAAACAACACAGGTTAATTTTCAGATATTGATATTTAAAGCAGGGAATCTCTGTTAATACACGTGAGGATCCAGCTTTTTAAAAACCAATGCAAATGCCGCCTCTGTTCTGAACAAGTAGATTAACAATTTCTGGTGTGGGTGCCTGATTTTTCTGCTTTTGTCATTCTATTCTGCAGCCAGGATTGATTGAAAGGAACTGATTTGTTCAAGTATTTAGTACATGCAACTACGTGAACATATTAAAGAAAGGCAAGTAAGTGAATTTCACACAGCACACTTATATCTGGACCCTTGCAAAGATTAGTTGGTGGTGGGGAGGAGAATAAGGTAAAACAAACAAACAAAAATCAAGAAATGAGTTGATGGAAGTAGGCAGGGACCTAGTGGTAAGCTACTTCTTAGAGTTTATCTTTTAGGACAGAAATGGGAAGCCATCGGAAAATTTTAATCAGGAAAAGAGGGATCTGATTAGGTAAGAGTTTGAGAGAGATCACTGCTAAGTCTAATGGAGAAGAAGTTAATAGGTTAGGCTGAAAGCTGTTCGTGGTCCCAAACAGATGTGTTTTGGAGAAATGCCTGTGCTGGGGCATCAAGACAAAATGCCTGAGAGCTGTTCTGAGTGTATTTGCAAGGAGCTGCTTCTGCATTTACCTGTGCTGCTCAAAATATCAATTCTAACCTCTTTGTGATTAAAGGTGTTTAATTCAAAATACACATGTAAAATTAAGCATGTTGTATTATAAAAGTGTTATATAATATACATTATCAAAAGAGTTGTATACTGAAAAAGTTGTATTATTAAAAGAGTTGTATAATATAAGTTGCATTATAAAACAATGCAACTTATTTTATAACTGAAAGCATCCTTATCTCATATATTCTTCATAGCTTTGGAAGAGCAAATTTCTACACGATGTCTCCTGTACTGTACAGATTGCATGTAAGGTGAGACATCCTCATTGCCCTTGCCTAGGGTATTTGAGTGTACACTTACAGCTCAAAGGACTTGTACACTTAGATTGGATTTTAAACTGTGTTTCACTTTGCGCAATTCATTTACAAACTGAATGGTCAGCCATAATATTGATGGTAGGGAGATTCAAAGCAGCTATTCTTTTAGATTCCTCTGGCCCTGTAGAACAATTGTGCAAGTTCGTGAGGGTGAAAAAGTAAAGGATAAACCCCCTTACAAGGAGAAAAAACAGAAGTGTGCATTCCCATATGTCACTTTTCCTTAAGGCTAAGAAGGCTTATCCTGCCTGCACTCCCTCCCTACCCCTCAGTAGCTCTTCAATATGGGTGGTGAGCGTTCTGCTCTATTCCGATTGCTGCTATCAGGCTCAGGGGACCACTGGGCCCAGTATTTCATGGGGTTTCCCATGGAGAGACTCAGCCAGTTCCACCAGCTGTGTTGAATTGAATAGAGCCACCCTGAGTAGTGACTTTTCTTCCACCCCTGTAGGAGACAAATAAGCACATGGCTTATTTGGACTTGTGAGTGGCCCTCTCTCTGTGTGCCCCATGTGGCCAGTGATTTCAAGTGCCTCTTATTCCAGCTCTACATATCAGTTAAGTTTAGGTTACTCAATTGCTTGCAGGTAGCTGAGTGTGTTGGATGTTTTAGTTGGGACTAATCTCTGGTTCCCATATGGGGACAAGAGTATTATCACACTTCAGCCCACTAAAAAAAAAATCCTAAGTGGGGGAAGTAAAAGCTTTGCAGGTGTTCTCCTCCCTAATGGACCAAAACACTGCAGCTTGTGTATACTTTTATTTGTAAAGTGTTTTTCTCTGTCTGCATGTTTAGAATAAGAGTAGTGTAAAGCACTGCTGTTTAATTACTAGCAGGGCCAAAGGTTTCATTTTAATTCAAGATTGTTTAAATAAAAACATTATTTATAAATGAAGTGCTGTTTTCTGTCCAAACATGTAAGAATACTGCTCTAGCTGAGATCCAACACGGTTACAGAAGAATTTAATGTTTTTATGTTAGATTTTTTTAGAATTAGAATTTCTATTAAACCACTCATTATTTTAATCATGTCCAATTTTAAGATAAAATAAAACACTGGAACACTCTTATATACCAGTATTTTATTTATACCAATACTGATTATCTTATATGCCAGCAAGATTTCAATATTATTGTTTTTCCTTCTAGTTGATAAAACCAAGTGATTGCCATCATGATCATTATCATGATGAAAACATACATTAACACCATTTATATTTGCATTTTACTTGTTACTTTTTGAAGTGCACATGGATTCATCACCAATCAGCAAATATTTATTGGGATCCCACTTTGTTCTGTGTACTTTTCCAAAGTGCAGTGGAGATTGCAGTCAACACAGAAAAAACTCAAGCAAACCACCTGAAATACTTAACAGAGTGATATTAGACTATGATATTTCATCTAGCTATGTAATTATATATCACACTGTAAAAAAAAATTGAGGAACAGTAGCAGATGAAATCACCTACATTGACAAGTTTTATGGACCCATTTCTTTATCTGGAACATGAAAAAGCCCAAATGAATCATTTATAAGATTTTTCCTCTTCTGATATAGTGTTCTATAGCATGTAATCTTTATTTCTAATACAAAAAAAAAATATACTAGAGTCAGCAATTGAGTTCAAACTTAGTAGAAGTTTAGGGGCTAATAAAGCATAAATAGTAGGTCTGAAAAAAGAGAGGCATGATTATGGCCACATTACACAGGAGTGAAGGCTAGGAGACATTAAGAAACTTACCATTATCTTCCCAATTAAATGAAGAACTTGCCACATTTTCACAACTTGTTTTTTTTTTTACCCAATATGTGTCATTTGAGGAACTCTCAGTGTTACTTTAGGTCAGACTCAGCACTTTAACTGATGGTGTGATCTTCTTCTGTAAATATCCTCAAAATTGGCCTAACACAATTGAGTTTTAAAACACAGATACTTTTTCATTAAGATATATTTACACACACACACACACACACACACACACACACACACACAGACACACATTTGTAAGAAAACATCCTGAAACATAAAACAGACAAGCAATTTATACAAAAAGATTTGAATTGGCTTTAGATATCATTTTTAATCTATCAGCAGATTGGTTGGAAAGGAACTAATTACTCTATAATCCAGTCATATTTTTTTGTCAGTCATTGACTGAAACACAACAATATATTAAAGAGACCTACTCCTTCCTTCTAGGACTTTGAATTTTCATTGAAAAGACAGACAAAATAAAGATTAAGAGAAAAAGAAATATTAATAAGTGAAGACTTGAGAGGATGTTAGAAGGAAATAAATAAAGGAGAGCAATTGATAATGAAGGAGGCTAATTTCAGTTAGTTTCGTTAGGAAAATAAAGCTTTTGAGGAAGAATCTTTTTAGACCAAGGGAAGAGAAGAAATGGGGTAGCATCAGTAAAAGTGTGGGGAAGAATGCTTGAGGCGGCCCCAAACAACATGTGCAAAGGTCCTGAGGCCATAGGGTGCTCATCCCAGCTCAGGAACAAAATAAAGGAAACCAGCCTGCTTGTAGCACACAGGCCTTTACACATACATATATTCCACCATTTATCAAAAATCTTATATAATTGATGATTCATGTGTTTGATTTTACATTTTTAAATAATGTTATTAACTCTTTAAAAATTATACTCTATACATATGCACACAAAAACTTTTGAGAAGCAAAAAAAAAATAAAAAACAAAGTATTTAAAGCTTATGGCAAACCCTAATCTGCAAGCAATGATTGTGATAATTTAGGTGTAATTTTACAAAATCTATGCATATAAATAAATACCAATATATGTATCTATCTATATATGTACACATTCAGATATAGACCTATATACATAAATATCCCATATTATAAATAATAAATACTTTGATATAATATATACAGTCATCTCATTTTTAAAATTAAGTTTTGTAACCTATATTCACTTAAAAAGATACCAAGAGAATGTTTACATATATAAGAATCACAATTATGCTCAGATTTTTAAAATCAAAATTATTTTTCACTTTTCATGAAAAGGATTTTTTCATTTTATTGAAGTTGCATGCTTTTTATGTTAAAAATTTTCTGCACCAAAACACATTAGAAAATGCTTTTACATTCAGTCAATCATATGGTAGTAGGATAAGTCATCCCCAATTATGATTACTCTTTTAGTGACTTGATTAATTCTACTTGATAACGATCTTTTAGGATTTTTGTGTCTGTATCCTAAAGCGAGACTGACATATAGTTCTCTCTTTTTCTGTTTTTTGTTTGTTTGTTTGTTTGTTTTTTGTTTGTTTGTTTGTTTGTTTGTTTTCCTTATTTGGGATAGAATCAGGCTTTATTTTGCCTTCTAGAATGAGCTGAGCTGGGGAGACTTTTCTATGCTCAAAAAACTTTATGTGATAAAAATTATGTGTCTATTTGGTGATAGATCTGACTATGTTTGTACTTATTCTCTGGCTTTTGCTATATTCAGTTGGTCCATTTTCTTTTGGGTTAATTTTTGTTTTTAATCTTCTTTTAATGAAAATAACTTATTTTATGTATATTTTAAATTTTAGGGATATAAAATTGCACTTAGTGCTTTAGTACTTTTTCTTATGTCTTCTTGTTTCCTTCCTTGCTGCCTTCACCAGGTTTTATTTTCTTAGTAGGTTTCTTGCTTTTTGTCTAACAGTGGGCAGTATATAGATTCCAGAGGTAGGATGGAAAGTGTACAAACCTATTAGATGTGTTTAGTTAGCTTATCTTTCAAAAAACAGAAGTTGCTCACACCTCAAAGTAGTGCAAAGTCATCTGGTTACTAGTCCCTTGCTAAATCCTAGACTCCCTCACTCTGCTGTCTTCCTTGTTAGGGAGCTTCACTTCCATTTTATTTTGGGATCATGATGGGAGTGGGATATGTACTTAGTCTACATACTGCAATGTAAGTTGATGCTCTCTGGCCCCTTTAGTGATATGCCCACCCAGCTTCATGTGGTCCATGCTCTCATACTGGGTTTCTTGCGTTCTCTGGAAGAACTGTCTGACAAAAGTCATTTGAATGGGGTTCAGCTCTGATGGAGTTCATTGACAATTTATTCGTATTCATTTTAGGATTTCCAGACGTGTTCTAAAATAGCATATTGCTTATAAAGTAACAAAATACTGACATTAACGCAGAAACGTACAGAAATGGCATGTTTTAAGACTTGAAAATGGTTTTGAAAACTCAAAATAGCTACCTTCTAAAATTATGCAGTGTTGCCTAATATTTTCTAGGACTAGAAATTCATAGCACCAAAAAAAAAGTTTAGGAAAGAAGAGAGAATACATTCTGTAGTATTTGGAGACTTCTGAAAGTTTACATAGATCTCTGTACGTAGACTGTCCCATTTCATCCTTATAACACCACTCTCAGGTGGGTATTCTTAACAGCACCTGGGAGCAGAAAGGTGTAATAACTTGGCCAGTGTTATACAGCTAGTGAGTAATAGATCTAGAACAAACACCTAGAGAATCCAATACAAGATCAATGAGATTTATCAGTAAGTGGCTCCATTTAGTGAAAATTAAAAATTAAAATTGAACAATTGTCATAAATTTCCTTTAATGATACAATATTATGTATACATACATATGTGAAATCTATAATTCTATGTCATAAAGTAAAATATATATCTGTATCAATCAAATACCAATTTGATAATTCAAATTTTAAAATATCAAAAGTTACTTTATCAGAAATGTGGCAACACAGGTCTTTGAACTATTTTTGAAGTAAAGGTACTAATGTATGTTTTAAATAGAAAATTCAGAAATCTTGCACCTCAGAAAAGATTGTGGAGTGACTTGGTTAATGTTGTTGTTATTGTTATTGTTTTCCTATGACATCATTGGTTTTAGCTGTCAATGGTCTATAAGGGTCCAACTGAGATTCTGTGATCCCCTGATTTTGTCAGTATTTGCAATACTCTGGGAATGTATTTTGTAAACTGAGCATCATTGTTCTCGGTAACAGTTCTGGAGATCCTACTATAAAAATTTTTGATTTACTGTAAATTAGCATTTATCTCTTATTTTATAGCTGTACCCTTCTCTGTCTGATCTCTATGTTAAATAAGCATGTAAAAATTTCAAGCCAGAAACTTGAATTTTCCATAAGACAACATTGTTTTTATGTGATAAATTTGTATTTAAAAATGAGCTTTCTTTTAAAAAATATTGTGTGTGCGTGTGCACATGCATGCATGTGTGTTTGTGCATCAAGTATAAATCTTGAATTACAAATTATTTTCTTATTCTTTGACTTAATTTCTGAACCACTCTCTAATTCTATTTGACTAGCAGGAATTTAAACTACACTGATTTTTGTGACTCCTAGCAGCAGCAGCAAAGTTGAGCCACAAATCCAGACCTTCCCAAATGTGAACCAAAATTCAAAAAGTACAAAGAAATGTTGGGAAAACTGAATAGTACATGAAAATATAACCACACATCCAGAATAAAAAACTAGAAACCAACATCTGATTGATTGTAGTTTCAATCCAATATTGAGAAAATTAGTATCCAAGAAGGAAGACCTGGGAAATCTATCAGCTTTCAATGATCATATTTTAGGGATGGTGGCAATTTAGAAAAACACTGGATTTAGACATTCTTTGAAGATTTAATAAACCAACATGTATTTTGTTTTTTAAAGGGACCCTATGGCTATTAAGCGATCCATTAGTATCTCGGGGAAACAATCAACAAGGCATCAAAATTAACTATGAAATAACTACTGTCTTTGTTTACATTATGAAACTGCAATGTTTCAATGCACCCTGAGAAATGTGATCTTTCTCTATTATTAATTGCCAAGAAATAACAAAGAAGAGAGTTTATCATAAATAAATAACATTTGTAGAAAAGAGAATCACTGCTCTACTACTATAGATAGACACTGAGGAGTAAAAATCAAAAGTGATTTTGATTCAAAATATTCAAGTAAAAGAGTTTATGGAGAAATGTGCTTATTCATTCGTAAAGTACACGCTAAGTAGCTGAAACATCTAAAGTATTAATTTTTTAAAAGAAAGTCAGCAAATATGTTCTTCGAGTTGCCAGTTTCATAATTTGCTATAAACTCCGGAGCGTTTGTCTCCACAAGGGAATATCTATGTGAAGAAATTTTAAAATTATTTTTTCTTTTTTTAAAATGTTTACTGTTATGGGGAAACAAATAGCTCTGAAAATTGAATTTTGAGAAGACTTTTACCCAGAAACTGATACTTTCCTTCTATTTAATGGATCAGTTTGGATTTTGCTAACATTCTTTAAAATTCTCTTTCATAAAATGAAAAAAGAAGAAGTTTTGTTTGAAAAAATGTTTTTCTCATGTGAATTCACTCTGGAGAAGAACTTTTCGATTAAATGTAGGGAAAAAGCTTATTTTCATTATATTTTGTGTTTTAAATGCAATAGGTCACAGAAATTCTATCTACATTTCATTGCTTTTAGAAAAGGGGCACTTCAAGGAGTTTACCTTCTTAGAAACCATTTGGTAAAAGACTTACAACAAAGGTCCCCACATGTAGATGATCAGAACCTCAGAGGGACCTCCTCCCAACACATGACTGCCTCTAGAATCCTGTGTTTGATCAAAATGTCAGTACAAATTAAACACAGAGCTATTGGAAAATGTATTCCATTGACAAGTAGCTGCTTGGGACAATTACTTGGAGCTTGTTTTTCTTTTTTTTTTTATTGCATTTTAGGTTTTGGGGTACATGTGAAGAACATGCAAGATTGTTGCATAGGTACACACATGGCAGTGTGGTTTGCTGCCTTCCGTCCCCTCACCTGTATCTGTCATTTCTCCCCATGGAGATTTCTTTTCTTGACTTCACTAAGATGATCAAATTTTATCATGGGGCTTAGAAAATTATTGAAGAGAAGCAAGCTTGCAGTTCTGTAAGTGCCCCTAAGAGGATATCCTCTGCTAGGCTCATGTAAGAGTAATCCATCCATTTGCACATAAGCTCATAGTTTTAGGTATCACTGGCTGAAATTGAGAAGGAGTAATAAATATTTGCTTCATTCTAAAGAAAATGTGCCCAGGACTAATTAATTAACATGACAGTCAGTGAAGTTTCTGTTATATTTGTTCAACTTTTACCACCTCTTCTGCTATACTTTCCTACTTCTGTCTAAGGTAGTCAAGTTCACCAACCTTCGTGGTCCTTGTCCTCACAGTGTTCACAATTTCACAGGGAACAGTGCACTAATGAAAGACGATCAACCAAAGACACTCGATTTGTTTGATTTGTAGATTAGTAGGTCTAGAGCCCTTAATTTAATGGGTTGTGTACTCTTCATACTCATACATAGGCAGGGTTTTAGAAATCTTAAGGGTGTGATGTAAAAGAAAAACTATTACAGGAAAAAATAAAAAATAAATGTAACTGCAGCTGAAAATTGTCATGCTTAATTTTTCTTGTAAGGAATTTGATTAGTGCTTCATATTTGTACTAGTAATATAAACAAAAGCACTTCATTTTTCTACTAATATTAATTTAGTAGACCTTTTAAGTATTCTCAAATATTTTTTCTTTGACTATTATATTGGTCGAAAGCAGTAGCATTCATTAATGATAAAACCCACATTATTTTTTAGTTAAAAATAACAATTTAAATAAAATAATTTGATATAGTCTTTGAAAAGATTGTCTTCTTAAATACTTGTGAACATTTAAATTTTGTTTTATTCACTTTTTCATAGATTCTTTATTTCAAAGAAGCCAGAGCTCTCTACAAATAACTAAAACTATTCAAAAAACTAACATTTTAAAATAACTTTGAACTGTATAAGTGAGAGCAGAATAGCTTATTGAATAATGATTTGGATGAGATTTTTCTCAGAACTCAAGCTAAATTAGATATTTTTCAAGTTTGAAAATGGTTAGCTAGCTTTTTGCTCTCCACCTTGCGTTATATGCCTGACATAATCTGCCTTTCCCTGAAAGCAATTGTGTTGAAATAGACACAGAATCTACATGACAGTATGTGGGGAAGTATGGCTTGGTGGGCAGATTGCTGGATAAATAGGCAATGCATTCAAACATTTAGTTATCATCTCTCTCTTTTCACATGATACTTCGTTTCAATAATTATATTGTTTGAAGTGTGTGGACCCATCCTGAAAATAAAGAGAGAATGTCTGCTAACAGCAGTATGAACAACTAGTGATGGTCTGCCTTGCCATTATAAACAGTAACCCTTAGCTTTCAGATTTGGTCCTCATCGTTCGTTTTACTTAGTTACTTTATGAACGTAATGAAATGTTTATCATTCTAACCTAAATGGTTCTAGGAGAAAAGCATTTCTAGCCAAATCAATTGTCTTCCTAGCTCAAGGAAAACATTTAAGAGCAAACGAGTTAAATATTTTTCATACAGAGGAGAGAGCCCAGCAAACGTTAAAAGAGGTCACCTGGACTTTGTATCCATCTTAGTAATTATTGCATCTCGTTCCTCTCACAGAACCTCACAATTCCCACATTCTGGTAATGTGAATGTTAACAACATAGTTCGGTGTATTGTTTGCCATCTTTACAATTCCCTTAAATTAGAAGTTTCTCCTTCAAATAATAGTATAAATATGCCTTCCTTAGCCAACCAAAATGTGTAGATTAACTAATGTTTGGATAGTTTGGTATAATTGCAAGTTGTAAAGTATTCGTATTAGACACAGTTATAAAAATGAAATGAATTTTAATCTGACTGATGAATGTGATTTTTCTTCTGAAAACTCAAAACTAAAATAATGTGCTTTTGAGGCTATCATTTTGTTAACAACTTGTGATTTTAATTTCTATTTTTACCTGTTAATCTTTATACCTAATTTTTTTTTTTATCTTCAAAGTGGGAGTTTCCCTCTGTTTTCCAGGCTGGAGTGCAATGGCGAGATCAAAACTCACTGCAACCTCTGCCTCCCGAGTTCAGGCACATGCCACCACATCCAGCTAATTTTTGTATTTTTGGTAGAGACAGGGTTTTGGGCTGTGTTAGCCAGGCTGGTCTCAAACTCTTAACCTCAGATGATCCACCCACCTCTGCCTCCCAAAGTGCTGAGGATACAGGTGTGAGCTACTGTTCCTGGCCCTGAATTTATATGCTTTTAAAATGTACAGACTCTAAAATGCATTTACAATAGATATTATTGAAATAATACAAAATGACCAAAAGACAAAACTGTATAATAGCACTATTTATAATATAATAATTCCCTCACCGTTATAGATAATTAACATTAATAATGCTAATTATATATAAAATATAATAATTCCCTCACAATTATAGATAATTAACATTAATGATATGACAGGTTTTTAGTTTGAGTTGCTTCTTACAAAAGCTTTCACACTGGGTACTTATGGTTATTGTGTTAGGCTGCTCTTGCATTGCAATAAGTAAATTCCTGAGGCTGGGTAATTTATAAGAAAAGAGGTTTAATTGGCTCATGATTCTGCAGGCTGTACAAGAAGCATGGTGGCATCTGCTGCTGGGGAAGCCTCAGGAGACTTACAATCATAGCAGAAGGTAAAGTAGAAATAGATACATCACACGAGAAAAACAAGAAAGAGAGAGTGGGCTAGGGAGGGAGATGTCATATGCTTTTAAACAAGCAGCTCTTATAAAAACTCACTATCGTGAAGACAGCACCATGCCATGAGGGATCTTCTCTCATGATCCAAACACCTCTCACCTGGCACCACCTTCGGCATTACAATTCAACGTGAGATTTGGGTAGGGACAAATATCCAAACTCTGTTATTTATCTCTTGGGAATGTATGAATGTCAAATATTTCATAACTATGAAGTTATATTCTATAGAGATTTTTGAACTGGGGGATTCATGGACAGTATGGAGGCACCTTGACTGGGCATCCCAGGGTCACTAACCTTCCTGATCACTATATTATTTGGGCAAACAACCATCTGTGAGATCCACAAAGAGGATTGGGCACCAAGAAGCATCCTGAAATAAAGAAGAACAGAACCACAACCACAGAAACATAGAGGGAAACCCTCTGAGGAATGGTTTTAGAAGGCATGATAAGAATTTAATGTTCATATAATTGCAAGGGTCAAATGTCCTGGAAAGATGCATTTAAGTTTGGAAATTCAAGTTTGTGGATGTCCAATTGTGACAAAAAGGTGAATGGGAAGCATCATCTCATACCCACTAGATAAGAAACTCTTAAGGTGGGGCCCAAGTGTCTGTATTTGAAATGTCCACTCTTATGAGCAGCAGAATGGAAAACATTTCCCTGGATGCAGAAGGAGGCTTAGGAGGCTGACTGAGGAATCAGAGAGGCACTTTCTTATCTCAGAAGATCTTCAGGGACTCAACACCATAGTTATTGCATAAAGTTTTAACTCTGTGAACACAATAGCACCTACATGCAATAAACTTTAATGAGTTTAATATTACAGTTTTTTCCTTCATTAAAAATAATCAATCATGAGGCTTTTGCTGGTACAGAGAGTACAAGAGGAAATTCTGGAGATTTGCCTCCACCATTGTTCTACACTGAGTTAGACACAAGCAAACCCTATCCAATTTTTGTTGTCCCCTTCAAAATGCTCAACTTGTACTATGACAGGAAAACTGCTAGAATATTGTGTTGCTTCCCAAAAGGCATGACCAAAGTGTAAAATACCCTTTTACCTTAATCAAAGCATTACTGACTTTTGCACTATTACTGACATTCCTTTTAACATTCCAATTCATTGCCATTTTCACTTGAGGGAAGACAGGAAAAGGGAGTTAATGAAGATAAAACAAACCCAAGGTAATAAATACATGTACTTTTTAAACAGGTGGTATGCGTATAAAGTTTGATGATTAAGAGGGATAAATGGGTTGGGTACTGTAATCCTAGCACTTTGGGAGGCCCAGGGAGCAGATATCTGAGGTCAGGAGTTCGAAACCAGCCTGGCCAACATGGTGAAACACCTTCTCTACTAAATATACAAAAGTTAGCCAGCAGAGTGGGGGGAGGGGTGTGGCAAGTGCCTGTAATCCCAGCTAGTTGAGAAGCCAAGGCAGGAGAATCCCTTGAACCCAAGAAGCAGAGGTTGCAGTGAGCCAAAATTGTGCCACTGCACCCCAGCTTGGGTGACAGAGCAAAACTCTATCTAAAAAAAAGAAGAAGAAGAAGAAGAAGAAGAAGAAGAAGAAGAAGAAGAAGAAGAAGAAGAAGAAGAAGAAGAAGAAGAAGAAGGATTAATGAATCTTATATGTGGAACCAACATTTTTTTATTATTTCCTATTAAGTTACATAATTCTGTTTTCTGTAAGATATGAAACATCTAAAAAATAAAATACCTGATACCATATTACTAAAATGATATTGTATATATAAATATTTGTCTTCAAAACCTGATGTAATTCATGCACAGTGCAATTATCCACTGGAAAAATAAAATGTGTAAGTTAGAAATCTAGATATCCTGGCTTCTGATAAATGTTACATTTTTTCTACAAAATCCTTTCTTGAAAATTAAAAATTTACTCTTAGTACTTTAGCTCCATAGAAGAAGTATAGTTTTTGTCAAGTGAAGAATTGGGTGTTCTTTTTAAAGAGAAACGGGCAACTTAATAGAATGCTCTCCACGCTGGTCAAAACTGAGAGTGGAAGTTTAATGGCGCCCAGGTTTGACCAACATCAGCCTTTGGTTTGTATCTTCTCTGGCTGAGACTATTGGCTTAGTGAGAAAAGTTGCTAGCCTTAGAAAGACTTTGAAGGACAATGGTAAATTCACAAGAAAAACTATTTCCATGGTGATTATTAAATAATGTGAAGGTAAGGATTGTTTGGTTATGACATGTATCATTTCAATAAGATAACAAATATTTTGTTTTATTTATTTCATGAATCACTTTTGTGGGGATACCAAACAAAGGTGAAACATAGAGAAGAATCAGTCTCAAAATAGAATTAATTAAGGAAGAAATGAACTTAACAATGTGTGTTTTACAGAGCAAAATTACACTCATTTAGAAACTATTGAGCATTTATATGCAGCTGTGGAAAAATTTGTTAAAATACAATAGTCTTACTATTCCAGCCATGAATTTTAATATTTAAAATACTTTTGCTCTTTTTAAAGAGATGGTTTCTAAACCTACCATTCATTTTGTTTAAAGATCTTATATTTTTTTTTTTATCTAACACATATGTTGTGAAGTGTTAAGCATTATTTTCATTAGGTATTTATTAGAATAAAAACTATTTTAGACACGCACAGTTATTACTCTCTCAAAGTTTAACATCTAGAAGACTAGCTAATAATTTAGAAAGTGCCTAAAATGTAAGGAAGTGATGAATGACTTTGGAATATTTAAGAAAGAATTATTTCTTCCAGATAAGGCATTTAAAATACATGGTTTGGGGTGAATTTAAAACATAGGTAAGTTTGTAAGTCAAAATAAAGACAGCAAAACCTATACACTTAATAAAGTAAATAAGGTTAGCAAACCCACCAAAATGCAGATGCAGCAAATGAAAAACAGAAATAAAAATTGGCTCGCAAGTTTGGAAAAAGCAGCAAGAACCATCAAACAAGAAGAGAAGAAAAACACTCACATAATTTTCAATACCACTAGTATTTTCCACATGGACAGATGTTCATTTTATACTGATAAAGATACAACTATTATAAAAATATTATAATCATAAATCTGTATGTACTACATAATACAGCATCAAAACTGTAAAATCAAAGGCACTATATTAGTGTAGACGCTGAAAGTATTATAATTATATAGTAGAAGAATACAGTTAAAAGTAAAACAAAACTTTCTTCATAGTGACCGAATGCACAAGATTCCAATTGTGGAGGGAGCAAGAAGAAGGGGACAGAAAAGCTTAACATTTTTTAAAAACCAGAAATCACATGAAGAAATACATACTATGACAAGGAATTAACAGAAATGACTAAAAAAGTAATCCCAGATATATCTGTAAAATTATAATACATGTAAAATGCATTTAATTTGCCATTCATGAATGTTCAAATATTCATATAAAATTTTCAGCATAAAACATAACAGCACAAAAAGTCTTAAAACAAATGATAAAATACTATGCTTAATAAAAAATAACAAATGCTAGACAGCAAAGAATTACTAATATCAGATCGATTATATATTAAGAAAAAATAACTTTTAAAATTATTGAGGGATATTGCATAATTGTTTAGAAACTTTTTTTCAGGAAAATATTGCAATAATGTATCCAATAATATTTGATAAAATAGGTTCTAAGTATATAAAGATTTAATTAAAGAAATTACACTGTAGTACTTTAAATAAACAAAACCTAATGCAAATTTTTAAACACCTATAAGGGAGTGATAAAATATATAGACCAAATAATAATAAAAACACTGATTTAAGTATTTAAACTTAAAGTTTAAGTATTTAAACATTAAGAAGATTGTGCTACTTAATATTCATAGATTCTTGCAACCAACAATTAGACAATAATATATATTCGCTTCAAGCGTACATGAAATATTTGCCAAAAAATCTTTATATGGGACAATGAGAATCTATGTTTTATAGAGATTATATCAGATTCTCTTACCACACAGCAATAAAATTTAAAAAAAGAAAGGAAAAAATGTATGTTCAGAAATGTGAAAAGCACTTATTAATACAATAAAAATTTTAATATAAACTATGTTCTATTTAAAACTAAATAACAAGGAAAGCATTGTCTATTAAAATATGTATCATGCAAGTATATTTTTAATTATAGGCAAAATTCAGTATTGAATGCATATATCAGAAAAAAAAGACCAAAATGAAGTAGCTCAGCATTCCAATTAGAAAGCTAGTTAGAAAATAAAATAAATCTAAATGTAAGAGCAAAGAAATAATATGGACAAAATATAAGGGAAATATAATGAAATGGAGGATGGGGACTTGAAAAAAAATTTTAATATTTTAAAATGGAGAAAATAAAAAAACAAGACTTATAAAGATGAAATGGGTTCTTTAAAAATACTCATATAATAATATCTCACAATATTGATTTTAAAAAAGGGAAGAAAATAGCCAAACTTCAGCTTATGAATTGTAAAGAAGACAAAACTAATATAGAGATTTAAAAAAAATTTTAAGAGTAAACTCTGTACTAGTTTGATTCAAGATGGCCATTCTTGTTATTTATTGATGAAGCTAAAAACTGTCCAGGTTCAACTGTTCCTGCACTATTTCTAGACCCCCAATTATGTACCCTGTTTAATAAGTCTATTAGATCCTTCACACTATCAGCAAAATTGATTTCACATTGTTTAAGAGCTAGATGAATAAAGGTAAGTTCAATACCTTCTAAGAACATTTCAGAAAATTTTCTTTGACTATAGAACAAAAGTAATTCAATAACTCATAAAAAGCACAACTCTTAACGGCAATAATAATAGTAAATACAATCATCTAGGATGTAAAACAACATAAATCAGATTTTGGAAAAAAAACCACAGACTTAGAAAAAATATTGATAACACAACTTTCAAATTGACTCGCTATTTAAATACCTTTTACATTTCATAGAAATAAAAATGTTCATCACCCTAAATATAAAAAAGGCAAAAGAAATGAACAAACAGGCCGGGTTCGGTGTCTCACACCTGTAATCCCAGCACTTTGGGAGGCCAAGGTGGGTGGATCACGAGGTCAAGAGATCGAGCCCATCATGGCCAACATGATGAAACCCCGTCTCTACTAAAAATACAAAAAAATTAGCTGGGTGTGGTGGCGCGCACCTTTAGTCCCATCTACTCGGGAGGCTGAGGCAGGAGAATTGCTTGAACCCGGGAGGCGGAGGTTGCAGTGAGCCAAGGTCGTGCCACTGCACTCCACCCTGGCACCTGGTGACCGAGTGAGACTCTATCTCAAAAAAAGAGAAAAAAAAAAAAAAAAGAAAGAAGTGAACAAACAATGTTAAGTGCTCATCTGAATGGTTACTAAACACATAGATAAAACACAACTTCTTTAGTAAGCAGAAATCAAACAATGCAAATTAGAGCAGCCAAGAGTTTCCACTTCATAATCATCACATTGGCAAAAAGCATAAAATCTGGCAATAAAACTTTTTGAGAAAAATATGAAAAAGTGGAACTTTCATATACTATTGGCAGGAATAAAAACTACTGGCAACATGATTAAATTGTAAATGAAGGTAGCCTACAACTCAACAATTCCCTTTTAATCCTTCCATAACTAAACTGTCAAAAATGTATAAGAATTGCTATTGCAACATTGCACATAATAGAAAAAGAGAAAAAACATCCAAAATATAATACAGATGATGTATTATGATTTATTCTTGAGAAAAAATACTGTCGGGCATGTTGGCTCATGCCTGCAATTGCAACATTTTGGGAAGCTGAGGCAGTAGGATTGCCTGAAATCAGGAGTTTAAGACTGGCCTGGGCAATAAAGCAAGATGTAATCTCTACCAAAAAAAAATGCAAAATAATAATTAGGGGTTGTGGTGGCAAATGCTTGTGGTACCAGCTTCTTGGGAGGCTCAGGTGGAAGGATCTTTTGAGCCCAAGAGTTTGAGACTGTAATGCACCACTGCACTCCAGCCTAGGTGTTAGAGACCCCATCTCAAAAAAAAAAAGAAAGAAAAGAGAGGGAGAAGGAGAGAGAGAGAGAGAGAGAGAGAGAAAGAGAGAGAGAGAGAGAGAGAGAGAGAGAGAGAGAGAGAGAGAAAACCAAACAAAGGAAAAGAAAAAAGAAATAGTTCAAAGCACTCAAGATTAGAATAGACTACGTCTAAATGTAACAACATGTTAAATCTGGTAGGCAAAATATTGACAGGAAAAGTTGCAGGATGAGAGTTCTTTATAATACTAATTATGTAAACTTTAAAAGTAAATAACATGTTATTTATATTATATGGGTAAATAAATAAAGAATAAAATATGGTTGGATTGATGCATGCCATCTTTAGAGCAGGCATCTCCAAGAAAGGAGGGGAATAAATAGAAGACACTTAAAGAAAACTGTGTCCACAACAATGCATCAAATATGGCAAAATAGGTGCACTTGTACTATGTGGATGATGAGTGTATGTGCACTTAATTATTTTTCTGTAATCCTATGTATTTGAGATATTTGTTGAAATTAAGTTAAATTAGGCAAGATTTGAATTTCAACTCATACAAATAGAACTCAAGTCAGCTAAAGCTAATGGAAAATTTACTGACTCATGGTTTTAAAATATATAGACAGGAAGCACAGATAGATCCAGGTTTTCAAATAATATCATCAGTAGTGATTTTCTTTCTCTTATGCTCATTCTCTCCGTTGATCTTTACCCCCATGTCCTTTCTTTCTTCCTCTTTCATCTCAGTTTCTTCATTATTTTATTCTGGCCGGCCCGCTCTACATGATGAGAAAGGTAGTCTGAAGTACCTTTCCCTTTATATATCCTCTGCACCTCATATAAAAGAGATAAAGCATGACCAGTCACCCAAAATGGCACTAAGTGGTCTGACATTGGACAAAGTTTGGGCAAAACCCCCAAAGGACCATGGGAGAGTAAGACAGATACTTAGCAAATCTACATGAGTCAGACCCTATAATACTTTATGTCTGGCATCTGTTCTCAGTGGTTGGCAGCCTATTCAGAAAGGTCATTACAGGTACTACACTGGTTATTAAGTACTTTTAATGATATTTCTTGGAATGGAGTTCCTTCATTGGCTGGCCTTAGTGAATGCTGAGTGAAAGAGCAATTCTTTTCTTTTCTTTTCTTTTAACAACCAAATGCAAAGGAAAAGGAGAACTTCCTAGAAAGAAGTCAGGCAGGTTAATGTCATTCAATTTGTCCATTTTTGTTTGGATTGCCTATGCTTTTGAAGTCTTACTCAACAAATATTTACCCAGACCAATGTCCTCAAGCATTTCCCCAATTATTTCTTCTAGTACTTTCAGAGTTTCAGGTCTTACATTTAAGTGAAGTCTTTAATACATTTTTACTTGATTTGTGATATGGTAAGGGAAGTCTAGCTTCATTCTTTTGCATGTGTATATCCAGTTTTCTAGCAACATTTGTTTAACAGACTGTTCTTTTCTTAATGTATGTTTCTTGCACCTTTATCAAAAATCAGTTGACTATAAATGTGTGGATTTATTTCTCGGTACTCTATTCTATTGGAATATGTGTCTGTTTTTTATGCTAGTACCACCCCATACTGTTTTGGTTGCTGTAGGCTTGCAATGTATTTTGAAGTTGGAAAATGGGATTCTTTTAGCTTTGTTCTCTTTGCTTATGATTGCTTTGGCTATTCCAGGTCTTTGGTGGTTCCACATAAGTTTTGGGAGTCTTTTTTTTTTTTTTTCCTGTGAAGAAATGTCATTAGTACTTTGAGAAAAACTACATTGAATCTGTCGATCATTTTGAGTGGTTTGGGCATTTAAACAATACTGATTCTTCTAATTCATAAACATGGGACATATTTTCATTGATTTTGTGCATGCCCTCCTCAATTTCTGTCATCAGTGTTTTTTAGTTTTCAGTGTAGCAATCTTTCACTTTTTTGTTTATACCTAGATTTTTTGTCTGTAGCTTTTGTAAATTAGATTGCTTTCTTGGTTTCTTTTTCAGATTATTCACAATTGGCATACAGAAATAAATACTACTGATTTTTATATGTTGATTCTTTTTTTTTTTTTTTTTTTTGAGATGGAGTTTCGCTCTTGTTACCCAGGCTGGAGTGCAATGGCGTGATCTCGGCTCACTGCAACCTCTGCCTCCTGGGTTCAGGCAATTCTCCTGCCTCAGCCTCCTGAGTAGCTGGGATTACAGGCACATGCCACCATGTCCAGCTAATTTTTTGTATTTTTAGTAGAGACGGGGTTTCACCATGTTGACCAGGATGGTCTCGATCTCTTGACCTCGTGATCCACCCACGTCGGCCTCCCAAAGTGCTGGGATTACAGGCTTGAGCCACCGTGCCCGGCCTTATATGTTGATTTTTTTTATTCTGCAAACTTACTGACTGTATTAGTTCTAATAGTTATTTTGTGGAATATTTAGATAGATCTAAATATAAGATTACACCATCTGGATAGAGGAATAATAACTACTTCCTTTCACTATGAATGTCCCCTTTTTTTTTGGTTTTTGAGACAGAGTCTCTCTGTCACCCATGTTAAAGTGCAGTGGTGCAATCTCAGCTCACTGCAACCTCTGCCTCCCAGGTTCAAGTGATTTTTTTTTTTTCCTCATCTTCCATGAGTAGCTGGGATTAGAGCATGTGCCACCACCCCCAGTTAATTTTTTTATTTTTAGTAGAGATGGGGTTTCACCATGTTGGCTAAAGCTGGTCTTGAGCTCCTGACCTTGTGATCAGCCCATCTTGGCCTCCCAAAATGCTGGGATTGCAGATGTAAGCCACCATAACAGGCTGAATGTCCTTTATTTCTTTCTCTTGTCTAATTGCTCTGGCTAGGACTTCCAGTATTTTATAAATTTAAAGTGATGAAAGTGAACATTATTTTCATGTTTCAGATCTTAAAGGAAAGGCTCTTAGTTTTACCCCATTTGGTAATATACTAGCTATTAGATTTTCATATATAACTTTAGTCATGTTTAGTTACATTCCTTCTACGCTCAGTTTGTTGAGGGTTTTTAATCATGGAGTGGTGTTAAATTCTATTGAATCATTTTTTGGCATCTATTGATGTGATTACATAGATTTTTCCTTCATTTCACATCATTGTTGATGTGATATATCATGATAATTGATGTGCATCTCTGATGTTTATGACATAATTATCTTAAATAATGTTTTAGACATTATATGAACTGATAAAATAAGAATGTTAGTAGACTGTGATGATTATGACATATAAATAAATAGTGTAAAAACAAGAGAAATAAGTTTTAAAAGCTCTACAAAAAGATACATTCAAAAACAAAAAAGATGAATCAAAACAAAATTCTGAAAATTGTTTGAGTTACCTGCCCTGAATTAAGAAAAATAAAATAGAGAAACATATACCAGTAAGAATAAACAGAAAGTAAAGACTTTTAAAATGGCAACATAAGCTTTAAAATATCAGTAACTACATTAAATATAAATGGCCTAAATATACCAATTAAAATACAGATACTAGAAGAGTATATTTAAAAATATGATCCAATGGTATGCTGTCTATAAGAAATTTGCTTAAAATGTAATTATAGTCAGATTAAATTAAAATAATAGAAACAATATTACATAAATGTTAATAAAAAGAAATCAACACTAGCTTAATAACATCAGATAAGATTTTAGAGCAAAGAAAATTGAAGGGAAGAGGAGATAGATATGTAATAATAAAGAGTCAATCCACATAACAATTCTAGATGGATATGCATCAAACAACAAAATGCAAAATATTCACAACACAGCTGATAGAATTCAAATAAATATGCAGCAAATATGAAATTAAATTTATAGAATTCAATATGTTCTTTTATCAATTTATAGAACAACTAGAGAGAAATAAGCAAGAATATGTAAGAACTCTCCAACACCACCAACCAATGTGATCTAATAGAAATTTGTAGAGCATTTTACTTAGCAACAGAAACACATGCATTCTTTACAAGTGCTCAAGAACATATAGAAATACAGACCACAAGTTGGACCAGAACCAAAAACCTCAAAAATATTTTTTTAAAAAATGACACCAGACAGAGTGCATTCTCTGACTACAGTGGAATCAAACTAGAAATCAATCAAATAAAGGATATTTCCAAATACTTGGAAACTGAATACCATATTTGTAAATAATTGATTGGCCAATAAAGAGTCTCAATTAAATACTACCTCATGCCAGTTAGAATGGCAATCATTAAAAAATCTGGAGACAACAGATGCTGGAGAGGATGTGGAGAAATAGGAACACCTTTAAACTGTTGGTGGGAGTGCAAACTAGTTCAACCATTGTGGAAGACAGTGTGGTGCTTCCTCAAGGACCTAGAAATAGAAATTCCATTTGACCCAACAATCCCATTATAAACCCAAAGGATTATAATCATTCTGCTATAAAGACACATACACAGGTATGTTCATAGTGGCACTGTTTACAATAGCAAAGACCTGAAACCAATCCAAATGCCCACTGATGATAGACTGGACAAGGAAAATGTGGCACATACACAGCATGGAATACTATGCAGCCATAAAAAATGATGAGTTTGTATCCTTTGTAGAGACATAGATGAATCTGGAAACCATCATTCTCAGCAAACTGACACAAGAACAGAAAATCAAACACCACATGTTCTCACTCATAGATGGGTGTTGAACAATGAAAACACACGGACACAGGGAGGGGAGCATCACACACAGGTCTGTCCCAAGGGAGGGACAGCACAGGGGGGTGGAGAGTTCGGGGAGGGATAACATGGGGAGAAATGCCAGATGTAGGTGACAGGGGGATGGAAGCAGTAAATCACATTGCCATGTGTGTACATATGCAACAATTCTGCATGATCTGCACATGTACCCCAGAACCTAAAGTACAATTTAAGAAAAAAAAGAGTCTCAATTAAAAATGTTTCAAATTAAAAAGAAAGAAAGTAAAAACATAACTAAAAATATATAAAGGTTAAAATTTATATTTAATTTTATTATATCTTAATTTAGTATAAATGTTAAAATTTATATTAAAATAAATATTAAAATTTGTTGTATGCAACTAAAACATTGATGAGAGAAAGACATATAGCATGAAATATATACATTAGGAAAGAAGAATACCTTTAACTCATTAATCTATGTTTCCCCAAAGAAAATAACAGAAAATATATAAATTACCAATATCAGAATGAAATAAAATCTTACTATAGATATTCAATAATAAAAAGAAAGCTATAGGTCAATATCCTCATGAATATTAACACAAAAATATTTAACAAACTACTGCAGCAGTATAGATAAATAATTATATACCATAATCATCTGGGATTTATTTCAGGATGGCAAGTCTGATTTTAATATTTGAAAATCAATAATTATAAGCCACTGACTAACAGCCTAAAAAACAGAAATGTATTATATTGTATCAATCAATACAGAAAAAGAATTTGTTAAAAAAATCACTCATGCATAATAAATACTCTTAGAAATATAGGAAGAGAGAGAACTTTATCAGCAACTTGATAAAGAACACTTACAAAAAACCTATAGCTAACATAAAACTTATTGGTGAAATGTTGAATATTTTGTGTAAATTTAACAAAATATGCACAGCTCTTACATCCTGAAAACTATACAATATTAATGAAAGAAATCAAAGATCTAAATAAAGGGAGAGGCATACCATATTCATGGATTTGAAGACTGAACATAGTAAAGATGTCAGTTCTTCCCAAAATGATACATAATTTTGATACAATTCCTTTAAGCCAAGCAGATTATAAAATTTATTATGGAAAAGCAAAGAAACTAGAATAGTCAATACAATTTCAAAACAGATCAAAGTGAGGTAATTATCCTACTTGTCTGCAGGACATATTATGTGGCTACAATTATTGGAACTATGTGGTATTAGCAGAGTGATAGTCAGACAGATAAAAAGAAAGGAACGGAGAATCCAGAAATTGGCTCATACAAATATGCTTACGCAGTCATAATTTTGACAAGTATAACAGAGATTTCAAAATAATTAAATGAGGAAATGATAGCATTTTTAAACAAAATGGTCCTGGAATAATTGAATATCCAAAAGGGTAAAAAAAATAAGATGAACTCATATTTTAGTCTTACATTTTATAAAAAATTAATTCAGGATATTTTAAAGGCTTAAATGTAAAAAAAAAAAAAAAAAGGAAAATTTTTGGCATAGCATTGGAAAAAAATATTCTTGTATTTTATACCAAAAGCACAATCTGCAAAAGGAAAAATTGATAAACTGGATCTCAACCAAACCATTTTCTCTGGAAAAAAAAAAAAAAAAGAAAAAAATAACTTTGTTAAAAGAAATAAGAAAAGCTATAGATTGGAAAAACATATTTGTGAGCCATGTATCTAACAGAGGACTCCTATCTACACTATATTAAGAACTCCAAAAACTTAATCTAGAGTTAAAAAAAAAATCACAAAAAGAACAAAGTCACAAAGATAGAATTCACATAAAAAGGTAGAAGACAGTTAAGTACACAAAAAGATGTTACCATCATTAGTAATCAGGAAATGCAAATTGAATCCACAATGAGATATTATAATACACTTATCAGAACAACTGAAATATTCTGATGACATCTAATGCTGGCAAATATGTGGAGAAACTGCTGTTGAGTTACTGTTGAAATGCAACTCACTTATGAACTCTGAAATATTAACAACTAACATAGCGATTAATGTTGCTATTAATGTTGCATAAGTATTAAGAATCTCATAGCCAGGACAGATGCATATGTGTGTGTATAATTTTAAATTTGATGGGTATCAGAATGATATGAATGATTATTCATACATTGCTAGTGGAAATGTAAAATGATACAATCACTCTGGAAAATAGTTTCTTACACATGTGTGTGAATCTATAATTTTCTCAATAAAATGGTTAATTAGAAAATATGCTTTAGTGTTTAGTAATAGACACGTGCACAATGACTTGCAGTTCAATAGTTGTTCACATGCCAGTCAGTTAAAATTTCTCCTGGGATCACTAATAACTGTCCACTGATAATCATTTTTCAAATGTACTTATATTTACTTCCTAATCCACTTTGTGCCTGCATATATATCATAGCTAGGAGAGATGCAAGTGTGTGTGTATGTGTGTGTGTGTGTGTGTGTGTGTGCGTGTGTGTGCATGTGTGTGTATAATTTTAAATCTGGTGGATGTCAGAATGCTATGTGGCCATTTATCACATACTTTCACAAAGGACTTAAAATGTCTTGGCATTTTTGAGTCTATGTTCATTTGTAGAATATCTTTATTAGTATTACTATCACTATTATTATTTTTGTTATTATTTGATGTCTGTTCCTTTGTGGGCCAGGTTTAAATTATTGAAATCATTTGCTTAAAAAAGCCAACATCAATGGTGGATAATAATGTGTTTCAGACTCTAAAGGCAATCCCAAATAATGAATTCCAATACTTATTCTTTTTATATTTAAGATTTGTTTTTATTTCTGTATGAGAGCTATATCAAAATAAATATGAAGACTCTCAACAAAGAAAAAAAGATGTAACTAACAGGCATTTGATATGTACTGAAGCAAAATGGATTATAGGCTCAACACACCTGTCTTCAGTATACTCCACACCAGTCCTCAGTAATAATGAGGTGGACATTACTATTCCCATTTCACAGTAGGAAATTGAGTTTCAGTGAAACTGAATTTTTTATTTTAGGGAAAGTGCTAAAATGCAAAAGCTAGTATTCCAAAATCCACACTCTTTCAGTATATTAAACTGCCTCTCTAATGTGGGGCAGGATGTTTAAATTATGATATGTTTACCTTTAAAAATGGATATAATTTTTTTTTGCCTTGAGTATACACACAGAAGAAATATTTAGAAAACTAAAACTGTGTCTGGTGTCATTTAATCCAATCTAATGATCTCATCTACTAAAAATGTATTGGTGCTTTCCCTATTTATTCATGAGCAACATCCCTTGAAATATTATCTGACATGGATGTCTCTCTTTTTTCTAGATTTTTCTCAATAGTGACCTTATTTTGTGAATATTACTGGAAATAATCCTCCAGTCATTCTTCTGACCCCCGAAAATACTTGGTTCCAGCATGTCACTAGTGATTTATGGCTACTCACTACTTGGCTTCAACAAGGTGGTAGAATATATATTTGCCCTCAGGAAATAAAAAGGAAACATAAATAAAAAATCGCATGGTTGATTGGCCTGTTTCTGGTGAGGTAGGCCACACTTAGAAGAAATCACTTTTTTTCTCTCTTTTTCTAGCTTTCTCTATCACTAAAATAAATGGAATTTTTGTCTGGATGCCTTTCCTTACTCACTTTAAAAGTATAATTAGGTGTTAAATGACTGATGTGAACTCAAAGTGCTGAAGCAATCCAGGTGAAAACAAAGTTCAACTAGGTCTTGTGTAGTCAGAAAAGACCAGATTAAGAGTGTCTCCTGATCAGGGAAAGAGGAGACCACTCCTGGCAGGAGAGTGACTGGATCAAATTCAAGCCATCATCCCTACCTATACTGGGTGTAAGGTGGAAATGGCTTCAGTCACAGCAGAGTCTGCCGGTTGAGACAGAAAAGAATATAAGGTTATAAAACACTGTAAAATGATTCAAAATGTGTCAGCAAAAATGAATATGCATATTGAAGTTATATTTTCAAATTGTTTGATGATCACCATGAATTCAGAACAATGTGATAGTTGCTAAATATACATTGATAATAGGTTTTGAATTTTCTGTAAGGTTTAGGGTTTTCAAGATGTTTCTTTTACATTTCTGCATTTGATGCAATCAGCAGCACTCTGCAGTACAGGAAGCAAGCATTGCATATCTTTTTACAGTTTGTAAAATTTATGCTCAGAAAAGTAAAGATCTTGTCTACTTCATTCCAGGGAAAGTTGCTAACTGCTAGCTTATTTCCTTCCTCATGCATCTGTGTGGTGGAGAAATTCAGACTACATGCCTTCAGCCCTACGTCTATTGCCATATTCCTACCATGACAAAAGTCCACCATATTGCAAATGAGTAAACGTTTTACTTACTTCTTCAACAAAATTCTTCTCTCCTGAAGGGAGACCAAATGGAAAGAAGATAAAAGAATACTAATCTATTGAGCAGATATGATTTCCCTATAACTTTAAATCACCATAAAATGTGTGTATAAAATATTATGTATAAAGCGTATCTCTTTTACACATACATGAATGCATGCATCCACACACACACACATGAAATGAAATAACACTAAAAGAGGTCAAATGACTTCTGCAGATATACCCAGCCAGGTAGTGGAGAGAAATGGTGGTGAACTCAAATATGCTATACTTTTCCAAACAGTTCTTCACAAAATTATTTGTACACAGCTTTTTAATATAGGAGAATTGAGAATGAACAAAAGTATTTTTATATGATTTACCAACACTGTTATAGAATCAGTATTATGAATAGTCTGAAGCCGAGAGATACTAATGCTTACATTCTTTTACATTATCGTACGTTACCTAAAACTTATGAGTTGAAGTCTGAGAATAGCAAACATGTTTGCTAAAGCTTTGGGTAACATTAGTCTTCCAGTCATTTTCTATTCGCCTAAGTACCTACTTTGCTCAAAAGATATCTAGTTGAGGTCATAGGAAAATCATATGAACAAATGATAGCATGATGTATTATAATGTTGAAATCACTAAAGAATTTATAGCATTTGAAGAAAATATGCATTAACTTTAGCATGGTACCTGCCTATTGGTGGGGATTAAATACATGAGACTTTTAGCACAAGAGTTGGTGGTGATGATGGTAATGATCGTTATGGGTATGGTTTTAATTAAGCTTCTCCTAGAAGTAATCTATTTCTAGGAGAGTATGTTTTGTCCTCTCCCAGAAAATCAGATGTCAGGTAATAATAGGGTAAGGAGACTGAAACTGACCTTTACTTTCCAGCTATATTTTGGTTTAATTTTACATGTATCTCTTTTGTGTGTTTGTATGTCCTTGATGAGAGAAAATATTTAGTCAATGTAGTTTTAGAACACCTTACCCTATTATTGTAACTACTAAGGGATACATAGATTTTTAAGACCAAAAGCAAAATTTCATGAAGCATTCCATTAAATTTGTCCCATATGTGGAAAGACATAGAGTCTTGATAGTTATGTTTAACAATATTGACTCCCTTGGGAATCCATCCACAGTGGTCACCCCAATCTGTTCCCAAATCATTACCCAGTTATACAAAGATCAAATTGTGTATAATTTGCAGAGCCAAGAAGAGCATTCTTTTTGTCTCTCTCTTTTCTTTCATATTCCTCAGCTATCCTTCCTTCTTCCCCCTCTTTATTTTCTTTTCCATTGTCTTATCTTTCTGTTCTTTACAATATATGTGAGTTTTTCTCTTTCTCTGGCTTTATCATTGTACAGATTATAGTAGCCATTCATCTGCCCCCAAATGCCAGAGAAGCTGAAACATGCCCAGAGTGCATAACTAGGATGTCTGTGCAAGGACCAGATTTACAAGGTATGTACAGAAGGCCCCCAGACACTCTCCTGCTACTGTCTATCTTCTTTTTGCTTGTTGTTCTTTGATTCCTGAATTTTCTTTTAAATACTTGATATTATCATCTATAGTATAAAAAACCTTATAGGATATAATACACATTCACCTAGTTTGTATAGTCATTGTTTACAGCTATAGGTTTTTGAGTCCCAGACCTGGATGAATTTCTGCATTTTCCTATTTACTAGCTGTATGGACTTCGCTAAATTACTTAAATTCTGTAAATAGCTTATAGAGTTAATTAAACTAACCAATGACATGTAACACTGGTATGTAGCCCATAGGCTTATTTTCATGATGCTAAGTGTCATACAGTTCGTTGAGTGTAGTTGTTGGACAGAATAATAGAACATTTTCTTCAAAGATGTCCATGTCCTAATCCCCAGAACCAGTGAATACCTTACCTCACATAGCAAAAAAGACTTTTCTCATGTGATTCAGTTAAAGGTGTTGAGATGAAGAGGTTATCCCAGATTATTCAAGTGGACCCAATGTAATCACAAGAATCCTAATAAAAGTACAATGTAAGAGCCAAAGCCATAAAGAGAGGAGAAGTGGCAAAGGGAGCAGAGGCTGGAGGGATATGCTTTGTAATGGAGTAAGGGGCCACTAGTCAAGAAATATGGATGACTTGTAGAAACCGGGAAAGGCAAGAAAATAGAAAGGTCCCTAAAAAGTCCACAATGAATAAAGCTCACCAAAGCTATAATTTTAGCCTATAAGACCCATTTCAGACTCCTGTTTTCCAGAACTGTATAATAATATATTTAAAGGGTCTTAAGCTACTAAGTCTGTGCTAATTTGTTATGGCAGCAACAGGGCACTAATACAATTCAAACACTCGAGATTCTGGAAGGAAGAATATAAGTAGAATGGCTCCCATCATTCTCTCTTTTTCCTGTCTGTTGTTCTCCATCCAAGCCTGGTTATTTATCTCCTTAGCTACTCACCTAACAGAGAAATAGTGAGCCAAGGTGGAATAGACTGAGGGAGAACAAAAACCATATTTCATTTAGGTAGAGAATAGATTCTACAGTTTTCTTCATCTAAGAGAAGAGAGAAGAAATTAAAGCCTTGAAATCAACAAATGAATCAAAAATAATATTTTTATAAGAACAAACAAGATATCTTTTGTTTCATTTTGCCATCACAAGATACCTAAACTTTATTCATTCCTCAGCTTAATATAACCAGGGTCCTACACAGACCACTTTAACTGAAAAAATGTTCTTGCCAACAACTAATAAATGTCACTTCCAAATCTAAAGCTATCTTCTTTCTCACCTCTAAAATGATATCAGGCAAAATTGTACCAGACAAACAAGAAATAAATAACCTTGTCTCTATTCTACATTCAAAATTTTGAGAAATTCAGTTATCCTCAAATTATAAGCCTTAATGTTTTCATCAACCACTTTCTCTCTTCAACCTCTCTTTGGGGTATTTAATCAGAGATATTATCTTAAGTCTATTCTCCCCCATTTTCTTCATCTCTTCTTGCTTTAATATTTGCATTAAATATTTCCCTGGGACTGGCAGATGGCAATCTCTGCTTCTCTCACTTTAATGACACTGTTGTCACACTTATCCTTCGAAAACACAACTTTGACCTTGTTTAAAGATGTAAATGATGAAAAGGTTGTTTAAACTTGAGCAGCATAAGAACAACCATGTGATAAAGAGCAGGTGCTGGCAGTAAACTGGGTGGGCATGACAGAGCAGGGAAAGTTAAGGAACAGGGATGGTGTCAATGAATGAGTTGGATATGGGGAGAGATTATATACGTGCCTTTTGGACAAGACAAGCAGCTTTTTCACTGTTTGAAAAGAGAGGTTCATGTAAGAGTGAAAACCAGACTCTAGAATGTATCCTAGAATGTCGAATTAATAGATATATCAATATTAATTCATTATTTTTCATATAGACAAGTAGGTTTAGATAGACATAGATATATATGTGTTTATGTCTATATGTATATTTCTGTCCAGTGACAAGACCTGAAAGAAGTGTCACCCTAATGTTAATGGGGTGTCAATTATATATTAATATTTTATAAAATATTAAATTAAAATACGTATAAAAGATTAAATTAAAATATTTATAAAACACGAGGAATGTTACCCCAATATATAGGGATAACAGTCCTAGAACATAGGTCCCAATATATAAGGGTAACACTCCTAGAACCTAGGTCTTGATTTCTAAATACCATGCTACTGGCCAGGGCTCCTTGGAGAAATTACCAAATGGAGTGCTGAGGCAGAAAAAGTGAAACATGAACTTGGAACATCTTACTGTGTCCCTAAGCAAAAAAAGTGCTTAAAAGATGATTGTGACTTGTCGAAATCACAAGATGAAATCCCTTTTGAAAAGTCTGTTGCTGGTCAAATAGGGTGCAATTTGATTATCAAAATAAATAATGATTATAATAGGTTATAACACTTTGATTAAATTATGAATTGATGAGGCCATCTGGATATAAACATAGACATTTTAATAAGGAGATGTTTATATGGTATCAAAATATCTCTCCACAAATTACTTATTAAATTAGACCGGGAAAAAAAGTTACTCTGCATTGGAGACATCTGGGAGACACCACCTAAATCAGGTGATAAAAGATAACATCGTGGTATGGGAACAGATTGAAATTAGGTGCCACCTGATTGGATTCAACAAAAAGGACCCTTGATCTCTTCTGCCAAAGTTGTACAACCTGGATCTAAACCTGAAGAAACATTAGACAAAGGCAAATTGAGGGCATTCTACAAAATAACTAGCCTATCATGTGCGATTGTGTCAATTTCATGACAATCAAGGAAAGGGTGAGAAAATATTTCAGACTAAACAAAACTGAAAAGCATGACAACTGAATACAGCACATGTTTTTGGACTTGAGCCCTTTGTTAGAGGAAACATTCTGGGGACCATTGGCAAAATTTGATTGGGGGCCTACCAAATAGATCCTAACATCATATCGATGTTACCTTTCTGATGTAGATGACTGTATCATAGTTAGGCAGAAGAATGTCCTTATTTATAGTGAATACACATTAAAATATTCAGTGGTAATGAGGCATCAAGTCAGCATCTTATCCTTAAAAGATTCAGGGTAAAAGAATGTTCTTTGTACTGTACTTGAAATTTTACTGTATATTTGACATTGTTTCAAAGTAAAATCTTTTAAAAATGTTTGATGGCCTTTTCATGCCCGTGGACATAATTTCACTATATTAATATGCCATTTTCATTCTATCCATGTCTACCACTTTCTTTATGAAATATTTTATTCATCTTTGTTCACGTTGGCTGTTTGTGAACTTCTAAGATGAATATCTTTGTGTGAGGTCTCAACTTTTCCAGAGTCTTAGATGCAAAGTAACTTGATTAAATCTTAATATGCTTGGCTTAAAAGAAAGGGTAGATGGAAAAAAAAAAAAGACTTGAAAAATCTTGCCGTGTGACAGACATATCTTGTAGTTGTCTACAGTTTTTTGAAATCATCAGACAGTCCTACATGCCCAGTGCACCAGCCTGATGAAACATCTACTCTTTCCCTAACATGCAATGTCCTCTAGGACTTTATGTTTTGATTCCTGCTTTTCCACGTACTTGATACCCTTTACTTGACTCTTCCACATTTTAATCTCCTAATAGAGAATGTCTGCCCATCTTTCAAGATCATCAATCTCTCCAGGCCATAGAAAGTTTCCTTTGAATACTCCCAACTTGCTTTGTATATAACGTTACTATAAGCCTGTAAAGTACCAGATTACGTGTTTATCAATTTGTCTTCCTGCACTGGAATATATGTCCTGGGAGACAAACTCCTAAACAACCTGATAATCCCCAGTGATACTACAATGTCTATCACACCGTAAACATTTACTGACAGTCCCTGACTGAATGAATGAAGTAAATCCCAAGATAATTAATGAATGAAGAAAAAAATAAGTGACTGAGCAGAGCTTCAATTATATTGAAAAATTATTAACTAATTTCTCTCTTTTTTTTCCTTTTGGTAAATGTAGGACCATGAGATATTCCTGTGGTTTATGAAAGAGTATTAGTGTTGGATTTTTGTGTGTTTTTACAATAGTAAGAGTGATTTGTTTTTTGTGCAAAATGTCACTTATTTTGTTAGTATTTGAACAAAAATAATATGTAGTGGGAAGTTGGAAAGAATAAGAAAGAGGAAGCTGAAATATAAAATGCTCAGAAAATTTGAGAAACTATGAAATCAAACCAAGAGAAACTTGTCATGTTCCCATCACCCCCATGTTCAACCATCTCTATTTATGGTAGTAGTTAACATTCAATAACCTTTACAGCACTGTGAAGCAAAACCTGCATAGTGTTGGCCTTTCGATAATTTGGGGTAGGGGGTAGGAAAATTACTAAAGATTAATGAGTTAATGCTACTCATGATACCTCAAAAAAATTACAAAGGATTTGCTTAGTAAAAACTTATTTGCATAGACAATTGCACAGTCATTATAAAAATATGCTCAGTGCTTAGGAAAATTTCATAATTGTCTCAAGAACTACATAAAGACAGAATTTTATTTGTTCTCAGCTTAAGTCAAACATTTTAGATATTCTAAGTGAAACAAGTCATAAAAAGACAAATGTCGTATGATCTCACTTATATCTGGAGTCTGAAAAAGCTGATCTCACAGAAACAAGGGGAGTAGAAAGGTGGCTACCGGAGGCTGGGAAAGAAGAGGTGGGGTGGGGAAAGGGAAGATGTTGATCAAAGTTTCAGATAGACTGGAGGAATAATTTTTAGTGGACAATTGCACTGTATGCTGGCCACGGTTAATAATAATGTGTGGTATATTTCAGAATTGCCAAAATAATAGATTATGAATGTTCTCACCACAAAACAGTAAGTTTGTGAAGTTCAGAAGATGTCAGTCAGCTTGACTGACATATAAGCAGGCCAAAATATCACATTGTACCCCATAAAATACACAACTAGTATTTGTCAAGTAAAAAAATTTAAAAATGAGAAAAGTTTGGGTAATGCTTTCATTTAAAGTATAAACAAAGTATAAAACTCTTACTTTTAAATATAAAATACTTTCTAAGTCTTTTTTTAAAGGATTGAGTCTTTCTCATCTTTGTATATCTCTTTCTAATTCAAACATTGAACTTTGTAATTTCTAAGTTTTCCTTCCAGAGTGCTTAAATGAAAGTAAAACCCCTTCTTTTTGACAACAGCACACCACTTAGCCAACAATATTTATGTGACTTGAACTATTTATTTGAGTTTTGCAGCATTCTATTATTCCAGTGTTTTTATTCTATAGACATTAAAATACTAAAAAAGGTAAACCTATGTTGATGCATACACAGGATATATCATTTATATAAACTTTCAAAATGTGTATTTGAAGACAATGATTTTAGATTTCCCTTTCTGTCTATCTGAACCAGATTCTAGAAACTAGTGAATTACTATTATTACTATTATTATTATTTGCATCAGAAAAATGATGTGTTACTAACCTTTTGAAGTGAGACTGTTCAAGTCAAGCTTAGGTGTCTCTCAAAACCACACGGTGATGTTGCAAATAGAAGCTTTATATACATGTTGACTTTTCCAATAACTCTTTGAAAATTCTTTAATAAACATTCTCTTATTAACCCCTTTACAAGATCAAGCTTCAGACTGTGGAGAATGTAAACTAATAAATCTATCAAAATAAAGAGAAAATCTATTTTATAAGAAAGTTATCTCCTTCCAATGCATCTTTTATTTGAAATTTATACTAATTAAATGCCAACTTTATGAGTGTTTTTAAATGGTGAGAGTTATGAGTTTGAAATAGTGGGTCCAAATCTCAATTCTTTCATAATTTGTCTGTTTTGTAGGGAATAATCATATCCAACCTGACCTCCTTATAGGTTTGTTATGAAGATCAAACATACATTCTCTGTAAATTCCTACTTTAGAAAATTAACAGAAATCACTTCAGAAAAATAGAGAAGTATTCTGTGTAAGCTGCCAATCCATGCTCAGGAGGAATTCAAAGGATCTGTAATTACGTTTTGGCAATCCGAAGGCCTCCTTGTATCCAACTTTGCTTTTTAAAATTATTCTTCCCACCATAGTGGAACAGCTTGATGGCCCCACGTGAAAAGTCCTTTAAGGGCTTTCGGTCTCTCTTGAGGAAGTAAGGACTCCAAGGGCCCAGCTGGCCTGCCCTGTGTGTTGCTGGGGTTGCCTTCCACTCTGCTTGCCCTCACTGTGTCCCAATCCCATCCCATTCGTCTCGCTCCCGTCCTCGTAGGCTTTCCCACGGCATTACCTTTACCTGTGTGATGCTGCGTTTCTCCCCTGACTAAAGTGCTCTTCCTGTAACTCCCTTGTCACACAAATGTAATAAACACATCTTCCCCTACATTCTTACTCACCTTTAGGATTCTACTACTTTATCAGATTATCCTTCACTCACTCTGACACCAGGTATAAACCTATTCTCCTTTATAAGACCTCGTAGCCCGATTTTATGTGGCCCAATGTAACACTTTTAAAAGCATAAGTCTATTTGTGGTTGCATGATTGTTTCACTCACATATATTTTTCCCTCTAAATTGTAACCTCAAGGTGAACAACGACTTTGTTGTTCATCAGTATGTCTCCAGTTACAAGTGCCATTACCTGACACTAAATAAGTATTAGTTGAACAAATAAATTCAAGACAAAAGTGAGACACCAAAGTGCATAACACATGTTCCCCGATAAACTCCCAAGCTAAAGTTGAGGATCTACTCTTTACTTCTGAAAAGGCTCAATTTGCTACTGAAAGGGGTAAAGAAGTGACCACTCTATTGCTTTGGGTTAGACAACTTTGAATTAAAATGTGACAAAAGATGATCCGGTTAATTCATTAATTTTCCCAAATATATGCTTTTCTGATACCTGGAACATTTCCTCTCTGATATTATTTTACAAAGTGATAGAAAAAATTTCACAGTATAATTTGATTGCACAGATGGAGAAAGTGAGAAAGAATGAGTTAATTAAAATATTTTACTCTTAAAAATTAATCCAATATAGTGGCATTTACAATCAAATTCAGTTGATAAACGATAATGGAAGGAAATAACGTGGTTTATCCAAATCTATAGATAATACAAATTAATTTAGTTCCTTTTTCTTCTTTGAAATTTAGGATAACTGTTTCAGAAATTTCAGAAATGCTTTCCTATTTTGTTTTGCTAAAGAAAATATCAAAATCAGTTTATTTCCTGTTTGTACATCAGCTACTATTAGTCAACTACTATTAAAGGCATATTGGGTGTTAAAGAAATCCTACAATGAAAAATCCACTTAAATAACTGTCATACAATGCCTTGCAGAGATATAAAATTTTTCTTTTATCAGAAAAGAACAATAGAAACCTGGAGTATGGTCTGGATTCTGAGCTTTAGGCAGATCACCCAGCTCCCTGAGCCACTGTTTCCTCATCTTTATTCTGGGATTGTATGAGCCGTTGGGTTGAGGTAATAAAAACCCACCAAAACCAGAATGAAATAAGGCAAAATGACTATTCTACTGCATGCGTTAGAGAGGAAATTATCATCACTCAGATTTCTCATTGATTTTACATAAAAAAGAAGAAAAAGTCTATTGTGACAGATCATGTACATCTTTCCATATCTGATTTATTTTATTTCCCCCAAGCTTCAACTCCACACATTCACTCAGTTCCCCAAGGAACTACCTTATTTCAGTCTCTGCTGAGATCAGATCAGCCCCTGCAGGATCCCTTTCCGTGAAACAGAAGATAAGTGTACTTGATTTTCCCCTCGTTAGCTGCATATAAACATTTGAAGATTTCGTATTAGGGTTCTGATTGACTTGGAGAGAAAAATTTTTTCCTTATTTGTATGTTTGCATATTATTGAAAAAACTCTTGATTTTATCAACTTATTGGTAATCAATATCAATATCAAATTCTTTAATTTAAAAAACTTTTAAATATTCTTTAAGAAAAATCACTCTATTTTAACCAATAATGATAAAAATGATACCAAAAGTGAGTTTCTCTTCATTTTTTAAACATTAAACTAATTTTCAAAAAATCTATCCTTAAGAAAGAGAAAAACCAAGCTGCTGAGAATAGGTAAGTCATTCGTGCATTTAGATGTTTCCCTTACCAAAGAATTCAATGAATAGTGTGGAATGGTCAATCCAAACAATTACAGGTAGGACATGGTCCACATTAGTCATTCTTCATAGTATCCATTAAGAAACTTCAGTACATTTAGCCATGAGGGGTATCCAGAATTGAATCTTAATATTTCTTTTATTATAAACTAGAGCAAAGCACTTCTCAACAGCAAAGTTTATGTGTATGTTACATGGACATAGGAAAATTCGTTAACTTACATTTTAATAATTTAAAACTCAAACCTATAGTATTAATATTTTTATAGAAAAATAAGTAGGTATATGCTTTTATTTCAGTATTACGCTCAATACATCTTCTTTCAAATAACTTTCTGAACATCTTTGGGGTTATTTGGGGTTAGAAACTGTTGTAAGGGGATGGGGGTAAGCTGATACATTTTTAAGGTAGCAATGCTGTGGCAAAGGGCATCACCAGCAGGTTTGTGCCACCATTGTTTCTGACAACTGGTGAGAAATGTCATTAGTTTTGTCATTGTTGTTGCTGTGGCTGCTGCTGTTTTTTTCCATATTCCTATAGAGGGGGCACCATGCTGACCACGCAGTGAGTCCTGTGGAAGGGAGTCCAGGATTCTTCTAGTACGGCCCTTCAAGGTGCAAATGGAGTGACCCCTGATCTTCCTTGTTCTAGCTACATGGACTTTCAATCTTGTCCTGGTGGGGGCATCCAGGGGAGGCAGGGGGAATGTTCTATTACATGTTGTTTATGATTTTGTTGCATTAGTTGGTTTCTTTTATTAAACCAGATACAAGTTGTGACATGCTGTTAATTCAATCACTAATAACCAGCTCAAATTGCAAATCTATGTCAGCAGGTTGGTGTTGATTAAGATGTAACCATCACCAGCATATTGTTTTAAATTCTTGATAAATTTTATTTTCTGCAGTGATGACTGGGTTGGTGTATTTTTCCCCCTTTTCTCTGTAAGCCAAAAGAATCACACAAATATCCTTCTGTGGGTCCTCTGTAGATCTCAGCATTCCCTGTGCTGCAAGGCGGGCTGCTAACCACTAGAGGGGAGGAGACAGCCGGATTTATTGAAGGCTTCACCACAGAAACCGATGGTGGGGAAGCTGTCAGAGGACGGGATGCCAAGCAAAGGGGTTTAAGTACATTATTAAGGTCCCCCAAAATAGAAAAAAAAATAGGAATCTTAAAATGTGTGGGAAATTTGCTTCTAATAAATTTGAACTGACTGGGAAGGTAGTTAGAATGCTGGAATGTGCTTACCTGTTAACCGGTAGTCTTAAGCATTAGCAAGATGATCTATGAAATCAGAGTTAATCCTTATGAAAACAAATGGCTCTCTCTTTAGGCCTATAGTTAATGCACATACATGTTAGGAGAGGTAGCTATCGGGGAAGGATGAGGAAGGGAATCAAAGATGATTTGGCTGTTTAGGGTAAAGTGGAAACTCAGCGTATAGCTCATTTTCTGAAGTATTCTAACACCTGCCCGCATTCCCATCACTTTAAATCCCTTCATTCTACTGCCAAAAGGGGGACTAGAGAAAGAGAGATCACAGATAGCAAAATATTGATATAATAAACAAAGAGAAAGGGGGCAGAGGAGAGAAACTTGATTTAACCTTCCTGATCATTCCAAACCACAATATCCTAATATGGGTAACTTAAATAAAAAACAGTCATCCAGGATTTATGAGGTAGCACATCTACCATGTGAGCACTATTTTTGTTGATTTTTAAAATCCAGCTTGACCTTTTTAATCTTTTATTTAAAAAACAAAATATACTTAATATTAGTACTGTTAAAGTGCTACAATGTAGAACAACTAGAGGTTGTTCTATGTACTCTCCTGAGTGTAATTGCACTAAGATCATTCCGTTTCCATTTGGAAAGCCAGTGGCAATTACTGGAATACAATGTATCATGCATTTGCTCACTGGATATAAAACGTATATACTAATTCGCAATAAAATGTAACAGCTGTCAGTGCATTTTCTGCTCTGTTACTTCAATAAATTGGAACTCTGACTAGAAAATGGGAATATTGCATTTTTACACACTCTGTAATGTGTTTGCTTTTTGCAAATACAATTTATTTTTTTCATGACAAAAATTGTGGTTTGTTATTACTGCTAGTGGATAAATATTCCTATATCAGAATGAATTACATATGGTATCTGTAAAGAAGTAGTAATATTTTCTGCTTTTTATTGTAGCCTGTCTCCAGTAAACAAAATACACTTAACCTACTTCTGTCACATACTGAGTGTGTGCGTGTTGTTTTTTCTTTTTTCTTTTCTTTTCTTTCTTTCTTTTTTTTTTCTTCACTGTAATGTGTGTTGGGGATAGGGAAAGGAAGTAGAAGTTTATTTTTCACCCTACATTCTCAGGTGTCTGGGTTGATCGTTAACATTTATTTCCAGATACAATCAATTTCCTTCAGAGCTTATTTTTGTTTAAGTTTCAAATCTCTTCTTTCATACATTTGCCAATCAGATTTCTTTAGAATCGGAAGCAGTGTCTCTGAGTTTTATTTAAAATAAAATGCCTGCACATTTCTGTAATTTTGTTACTTGAGGTCAGACTTTTCACAGATAATTAGCCTTTTACACACTGTGAAATCAACCTGCACTGGTTATTTGGCTAGACTCTTTGCTTCTGTTCTTATTTCCCAGAAGGTTAACGTGCTGAAAATCTAGCTTCAAGCTCATAGTACTGTCTCTTTGTGTTGCTAATTATCCCGTTGCATAATTATTAATATCAGGAGCAGGAAGAGGAAACAAGCACACCAAATAGTCGTGAATGCTGGTGTTCTGGCAGGAAGCAAGCCCTGCATTAATAAAATGTGCCTGTGCCAATATCACAGGAGATAGGAGCGTTCCTTGTTAAGGATCATTTATTAACTGAGATCATCTTTTAGTTCGCCTTGGGGTAATGACTAATGTCAATGGCAAATTTCACAGTTGTCTAGAGAAATGAATTAAATTTGTAATAAAAAGCCCTTCGGCTTGTTGTACATGTTCATTTATTGGAGTAGTTGAACTAGGAGAACTGTAAGGCAACCAAGAACATCGGCTTAATTTTCCTTACATATAATAGTGACCTTTAGCTCCATATTGAAAAAGTTACCTATTATGAACTGGTAAATTAAATGAGAAGTTCCTCCCATGCAAAATAAACTAGATGACTGAGCTCAGTTAAACGGCCTTTGAGCCTGTGAGATTCTTGGTAGAAAATATTCTTTCTTTTTTTAATATGACTTTTCTATTTAAGCCATCATAAAATAAGTCACTTGACATGTAAGCAAGAGAATAAGATAATTCGAAGTGAGATTTCACGAAGAGTTACACCTACTTACATTCCTACTACTTCTTTGGGTGGTTTCATTTTGTGATCTGATGCAGAGTTTTTAAAAGTGTTGTTTTAACATTCTTTAATTCTAAATATACGGCGTGTTTTTTTATTTACTTGGCATAGCATGTTGTTACTGTAATTATTTATAGAAGTTTTTGTGTTGCTTTATGTAGTTAAGGAAAAGCATATTTCCCAGGAGGAAGAACAATTACACCACTGTCTCTTTTTCTGTTTTAGAAAGACTAATTCCGGATTCCTTTTCTGAGAATGAATTGGACTTGGAAAACGATAATTACTTTTAAAACAAGCATGATGACCAAGCATGGTATTCTCATTTTATAGTAGAAAATATAGAAGCACCAGTCTCCTTGTGCAATCTGTTATCTATACCATAGTGCACTTGAAACAAATTATCCTAATCAAGGCACCAGCCCAGCTAAGGATAGCAAGTGAAAAATGGACATTGTTTTCAGCAGGTAAAGACAATTGTAATATTTATACAAATCAAAATGTAATATTTCTTGCAGAGAGGTAGACTTTCATCACATATTTTAAAACTTTAAGGTAATGTCTCAATATTTTCACCTTGAAATCATATTAGCGAAACATAGTCACAGTCCTACAATGCTTCACTCCCATTTACGATGGCACAGACCATACTTAGAGAAATACACACACGTGCGCTACATGCCCTCCCACACTAGACGTGTTGCTGAAGGTGGATAAAAATATCTGCAGGACTCATGGGACATAATAACAATAAAAAAAAAGACGCAATCAGAAGTATGGTTAGTTTTAGTTATCCTTGTTTCTAAACAGGTATGAAAATGCTTGCTTCGAGTTTAAAACCCTTCCAAAATTGCAGGCATATGGAACTGTGACAAAACGCTAATTTTTTCTGAATTTTAATTAATTTTCAAATTACTCATGTTTATGTGTCTCCTTTTGAACCAAGATTCTATGTATGTTCTATCAGCCATTACATTATCTAGAAATGGGTGGAGCCGCCCCCAAATTATTTTGTCTCTCTGGCTTGTTGGGTGTGCTCTGGGTGTACTATATGCTTATTCATGACTTAGGAGAACCTAAGAAATTTGGACATCTTTTTTTCTCCTTAATGCAGATGCTCACAGCATTCTAATAAGGCCAGGAAAAGAGTTCCCAGTCCCCTTTTACCCACTCTCTCACCTCAGCCCTTTTCAGCACGTAACTTTATTCTCTGTGGGATTACTTGGATGAAAACCAATTAGGGAGCAGCTCGAAATATAAATGCATACAGATTACTGCAGATTGAACATTGCCCATGCCAACTCATCATAGAGTACATAATGCCCTGAATGGGATAAATATTAAAGAGTTGAGAGGAAATAGACACAGAATATTGAAAAAGACTCTGAATTCCAAATCAGGTCTAATAAAATATATAACAAAAATTATGGACTTCTCTCCACAGCACCTCCCACAGCTCTCCTGTTCTCTCCTCTTTGTGGAGATATGCCCACAGGCCTCCTGAAGTGTGTTCTCCTTCGCTAATCCTTCCACAATGGTCCACATGAGTTTCTGAGGGGTCCCTCATGCCCTTCATTCTATGTCTGTCAGTTTCTGTCTAATAAGCCAGTCTCTCTCCCTGCCTCTTCCAGAGGGCCTCATTCTCAAGCTGGGAGGGGACAGCTGTCTCAAAGGCCTGGACAGCTCTGAGAATTACTGAATGGGCAAATCAGTATTTAGCGACCATGCTTTTCAGCATGCTTATTGGAATAAATGCAGAAAAAAAAAAAAAAAAGGCAGGGAAGGGAAATGTATAAAGATCCTACAGTTAGGACTTTTGGGGCGTGGTTCGGAAGGCTAACTTGGAGTCTCAGAGAAACTGCAACCAAAGTTAATGATTAACATTACACTTTTGATTGACAGAGTGATGGTGATTAGCTTGGAAGCTTTTTTTTTTTTTCTTTTTTCTTTTTTTTTTTTTTTTTCAATAACCAGAAGGAGCAAAGGGGTTTCTCTCTTTCTCTCCACATCTCTCTCAATATAATTATCTCTAGATGCTCCCTCTCTTTCCACTTCCATTATGTAGAATATATTGATAGTGTGCAAGCTAAACACATTAAAACATTAAGATTATACCAATACCTTTTGGTTACATATTCAGACCTTTTGTTTCTTCCCTTAGGTCTGTATCCCTAATAATATTGCTTATGCTAACTTCTTAATCAGATAGAAAGGATCATTCGTAGACTTCATGCAGACTCTATGATTCCTGACATGAAGTTCCTATTAAAGTGGACCCAAGTTTCATGATCCTAGGTACAGAGTAAAATGAGTCACTGCGCACAATTAATCATCATAGTTATTTACCCAGTTCTTTCCATTGGCCCTTTGCAAGAAGTCCAGTAAGTCATAAATCCAAGAGTGTGGGGAGTTTGTTCAAAAGTGATTGAAAGGGGCTGCAGGCTTTGGCCAAAGACTGGTGTGGCCCCTTTGAACGTTCACCTTTGTCTTCTCCATTTCTCAGTTTCCACCTACGGCTTCACTTGGCAAGTCCCAAGCTAAAATGCTTTTCATGGGATCGAAATCTGTGACCACTGCCAATCAGAATATTGGAAGGAAGAGGCAAATATGCTATTTTTTTCCATACACTTTAGTATTAAAATGACATTTCTAAGTGTTTTAAATAACCAAGTGGGAAGATGTTACCTGAAAACAGAACTGTTCTTATGAAGTTGTATCTCAGGAGAATAGCACTTTATGACTGCTGAAACTGTGTAAAGAAAATTCTGGGTTTATAGACCAAAAAAATACATATTTTTTCAAACTTTTCTTTTACTACACACTTCCTTTTTATCTTTCCTATTACTCAGTATCGCATCTTTGACCACTGCTGGGAAGATCCACTGAGAAGGATCTGAACTCTAGAATCAGATTTTCTGTATTCATGTCTCTAACTCTACCACTAACTCTTCAGGTGAACTTGGGCAATTTACTGCACTTCTCTGTGCCTTAGTGACTCTTTCATAAAAAATGGAAATAATAGTAGTTTCTAATATAACAAGACTAAAAAGGGAGTGACTCAGAGCAATGCCGGGCACAAAATAACTGTGATAAATGACAAGTCTTGTTGTTGTTATTGTTTTTGTTGATAAAGACAGAAGCAAAGCATAGGTGTCTACAATTGTTAAACTTTTGGGGTAACCTACAGACAATGCAATAACTCAATAAAAGTAAATAAGTGTTCTACGTACTAAAAAAGTAAAGTTTATTGATTATCTATATTTAATAGATATTACCAAGAGTGCCTAAGTAAATCAGGTAGAAACTATACAGTCAGTTAATATTTTTACTGAGATGGAGATGACGCTAAATACACAAACTCAAAAAACTGATTTATAGAACATATAGTTTTGGTGAAGGGAAAATTACGTTTATTCAGAAGCACATTTCAATAATTAATTTTTATAGGAAGAACACTAAAAATGTCAGAACATCAAGAACTCTTGAAAGCATGGAGGTGTTAATCAAAATATCTTGTATAAAATTGAACTGTGCAAAATTAAACTTATAAATATAATTATTTCTAAGTTAAATATATAAGTACAATAAAATTCAATAACAACAAAAATAACGAATTATTTTAAGACTAACAAAATATTGGAAAAATACATTAAGATAAAAAGGCAAATAAAAGTTTAAAATAGAATAATCATATGAGGGTTTAGCAGTTTCAGCTACTAAAGTATGTTATAAAGCTATAATACATTAAACAGTGCTATAGTGTTGTAAGTAGAGCAAAGATAAATAAGTGTAAGACAAAGTTCAGAAACAGGATAAATAAATATATTCAACTTAGTCATATTTTAAATTAACATAGACAGAGTTAATAACTACCACTGAAATAATTGATTAATTTATTTCCCATAGGAACAGGGTCAAAGAATATGAATAACAATTCACAGATGAAGAAGTCAAAAGTCAAAGAGCACGCAAAATAAATCTACAATATCTACATTTTGCCTATCAAAAAAAAAAAAGGTAATAGAAGAACATAAAAACTTTTTCAGGTTGCCCAGAGTATAAGGAACCAAGGTCTATCAGACAGTTCTGATGCAAATGGAAATAAATAAAAAGACTTTGGTGGGGCAACTCAGCAATACATATCAACAATCCTAAAAACACTTATTCTGTTTGGCAGAGTATTTCCATTTTTAGTAATTTATTCTGAGAAATTTACTAGAAATATAAACAAAATATTATTTATAAATATTCACCTAAAATCTACGTAATAACATAAAATTAAGAAAACCATACAAATTACTAGCAAGAAGGTATTTTTTAAAGTATGGCATACTTGAAAGTTGGCTAAAATATTTGGCTTCTGTACATAATGCAATTACTGATTATTGTTGCTTTCTTCTAGTGTTTTCTGACTTTTGTTGATTTTCCACAGTAAGCACCTTTTATATTCAGGAGAAAATGTTTATAGAGAGATTCTGTAGTGTTCTGGTTTGAGTGAAAACAATAACTATGGAGTTTGATAATCCTATGATAGTAAACCTGCTCTTCCAGATACTATTCTTATTAGTTTCTACAATAACAAGAGAGTTTTGTCTTGACATCATCACATTGTCTGTTTCCTCTGCCAGGAACATATTTTCATATCGCCCTCCACTCTCATGGACTCTGACATTTTTATATCCTTTGTACCCTTATTTACATGTGAGTTCTTTAGAGCTCCTGCTTTCTCCACTTGACTAGTAAAGGCACTCCCTTGGTTCATTTCTTTCATAAACTGACACTTAAGTTGTACACAAGTATGTCTCCTAGTACAGCATTTGTCTTTCAATAGAGACTATAAGTTTTCTTGAAGCATGGTCCCTGAAACTTTGCTCATCACCGTGTACCTGGTGACTCCCCAAAGATGGGCATCTGGCAGTTGCTCAAAAATAGTTGTCAACTTCAGGAATGACTAAGTCCACTGTGAGAGCATGGTCAAACTCCAATTGCTCACAGTCCACTGTGAGAGCTTGGTCAACTCAATATTGTCATCTTGAGAATTAGAGTACTGTTTTCCTCATGGGGTTGTTATAAAAACAAAGTGAGATAATATTTACCAAGTGCTTAGACAATGATGGTTGCTAGGATTAAACTTATATATTACTAATTTATTACATAATAATGATTCTAATAATAGAAAGAAGAATGTTTGGAGGTTTAGAAATAGATAATTTTAAAAGTAATTTTTAAAAACTATAAATTTCGGAAATAGCTTAGAATGGCTTGCCCTATGGCAGAGTAGGGACAAGGATGAAGTGGTAATAGGCAAACTGGATTACTTCTTTGCTGTCTGAATCATCCTACTCCAATCCTAAAAACCATGGTTCCCACAATTGTTCATTCTCTTACACAGTGGCTCAATTCCAGTATACATGCACAATGGCATCAGAATTGTTAAGCCATATATCTGTGGGCAAACACTTTCTCAACAAGAGTATAACTCCTTTTGCATTTAATCTAAGAAATTTCACTCATCTCCAAAGTTACTTAGGTTAATATCATTTTCCCCACTGCCTTCAGTGGGATTCTTTCCCACATTCATAACATAGTTAGACTCCCTGGTCAGTCTCTTCATACTATCCTGGAAACCACTACTCTGTTTAACACCTCTAGTGTTTTGTCTCTCAAATGTCATATAATATACAATACATAGCAATATATGACATTTACAACCTAGCTGCTTTCACTTAGCAATATGTACTTAAGATTTATCCACATCTTTTTTATGAATTGAAAGCTCACTTTTAAATTTCTAAACAACAAATATTCCGTTGTATGTATGTGCCATGGTTTGTTTACTCATTCACCTATGGAAGAAAATATTGGTTGCTTCCAGCTTTTGGTGATTATGAATAAAGATGATATAAACATTTATGTGCAGGCTTTTGTGTGGACATGTTTTCAAATCAGTTGGATAAATACCTAGGAACCCAATTGCTGGATCATATGGAAAGACTATGTTTAGATTTGCAAGAAATTGCCAAACTATCTTCCAAAGTGTCTATACATTTTGCGTTTCCACCAGCAAAGAATAAGATCTCCACATCCTTGCTGTCATTTGATATTTTCAGTGTTTGGATTTTAGTAATTTTAATGAGTATTGCTATTTCATTGTTCTATTTGCAATTCTCTAATACTCATTGATATTGAGTATATCTCATATTTATATTTACTATCTAATCTCTTTGGTAAGCTCTCTGTTCAGATCCCTTACCCATTTTTAAAATTGAGTTAGTGATTTTGTATGTTGAGCCTTCATTTCCTTGTACTTTCTATATACATAAAGAACATGCAAGTTCTTTATAAGATACATGTTTTGAAAATATTATTTTAGAGATTATTTCTTGTCTTGATTCTCTTAACAGTATCTTTCACAGAATACAAGTTTTTAATTTTAATAAAGTCAAACCAAATTTCCTTTCATGAATTTTGTTTTCTGTGTTGAATATAAAATACCATTCTTAAAGCCAAGATCACAGAGATTTTCTTCTATATTTTCTTCCAGAAGTTTCATAATTTCTCATTTTCCTTTTATGTATATGTTCCATTTTGAATTAACTTTGTGAAAGGTATAAGGTCTGCCTTTTTAAAAATATGAATGTCCAAAAGTTTCAGCAAGATTTACTAAAAATAAATGTTTTATTCTGATTGTCAAAGATGAGGTTATATTTGCATGAGTCCATTTTGGGCTTTCTATTCTTTCACATTAGTTCATGTATCTGTTTTTCTACAAATACCATACTGTCTTAATTATTGTAGCTTTTAATTATGTCTTCAGATTGGTTATTGTGAGTCCCCTTACCTTGTTGTTCTTCAGTATTACAATCTTTGGTCTTTTAATATAAACCATACAATTGGTTTGTTGATATCTATAAAATAACCTGCTGGGATGTTGATTGAAATGGTATTGAATCTACAGATCATGTTGGGAGGGACTGATGTATTACCATATTATTGATTTTTTTATATGTTACTGAGTTTTTCAATTCATGAACATGCAGTATCTCACCATTTATTTAGATCTTTGATTTCCTTTATCAGAATTTTGTAGATAGATCCTGTTTCTGCTTTGTTAGATGTAAGCCTATGTTGGTCTTTCTTTCCCTCCTTCCCTTCATCTCTCCCTCCCTCCCTCCCTCCATCCCTTCCTTCCTTCCTTCCTTCCCTCCTTCCCTCCTTCCTTCCTTCCTTCCTTTCTTCTTTCCTTCCTTCCTTCTTTCCTTTCTTGTCCTGTTATAAAAGATATTTTTTTAAAAATTAAAGCTCCTACTGTTCATTGTTGGTATACAGAAAACAATTTACTTTTGCATATTAACCTTGTATCCTGAAACTTAACCACACTTGCTTATTAATTCTTGGGGGCTTTTACCTTTTATTTATTTATTCTTTAGAGATTTCTATAGAGATGATTATATCATCTGTTAGTAAACATAATATTTTTTCCTTCCCAATTTGTGTGTGATTTATTTTATTTTCTGTCTTAGTCAACTAGGACTTCCCGTACACTGTTGAATAAGAGTGGTAAGAGAGGACATCATTGCTTTAGTTATGATCTTGGAGGAATGTGGCCAGTTTTTCACCATTAATTGTGATATTAGCTGCTGGTTTTGTTAGATGTTCTTCATTAAGTTGAGGAGGTTCCCTTGTGTTTTTTTTTATTATTATTGCTCCAAATTTTTATCCTATATGCATGCTGACTTTTTCAAATGCCTTTCCTCTAACTACTGCATGATGTTTTTCTAATTTGTTTCTTTTATTGAATTAAAAAGGAAACATCAGAGATAACAAGAGTATTTCTCATTCCAGATATTTCTGAAGGTTACCAGCCATTTAAAGTTTTATGTGAATTGTTTTAGTGATTATTTTCTTTCTCATTTATAATTTTTCTAGGAAAACTTTAGTTCTCTTATCCATAAAATGATTCAATAAAACTATGTATCTCATAAAATTGTGGTAAGAAATATGTGGGCAAATAGTTATGAAGCCTCCAGAAGAGTGAATATTCCATAGAAACCGCTCAGTCAATATTTCTTATGGCTATCATCGTGATTTCAAATGTAATTGTTTTTATTTAGTAAGTTTAAGGCTGGGCAGATTTCGATAGGTAGTTAATGCTTAGATGATGGTCTACCCTCAGGGGCAGTAAACTTGTGGAAAATATAAAGACGGTGACCACCTGAGGTACAGAATAAGTAGTGGAAAGGTTCCTAGCACAAATTAAATATTTTTAAAGTATGCCCAGATTTGTCTCTGAAGATGGAAGCTCCCCACCTCTCTGTTGCTCCATTTGATAACTACTGACTTACCCTGGTACCCAAATGACCATCAGTCATAATGAAGGCTTATGTTTTATCTGGTAGACCCCAAATGCTTTTCATTATATTGTCTTTCCATGGAATGAGAATGATCTCAAACTAACTTGTGAGACATATGCATATATATATAATTTTTTTTGAGATGGAGTCTCTCTGTCCCCAAGCTAGAGTGCAGTGGCACAATCTTGGCTCACTGCAACCTCCACCTCCTGGGTTCAAGTGAGTTTCCCGTCTCACCCTCCCAAGTAGCTGGGATTACAGGCACATACTACCACGCCCGGCTAATTTTTGTATGTTTAGTAGAGATGGGGTTTCACCATATTGATCACACTACTCTCAAATTCCTGATCTCAGGTGATCCACCCGCCTCAGCCTCCCAAAATGCTAGGATACAGGCATGAGCTACCATGCCCGGCCTGGGACATACATTTTCTATAAGTTCAAGACTGAGGCCAAGGAAATGAAATGAAGCCCCTACCAACAAGAACTGGCTTATCAAACATCAAATGAAACAAATATTATGCTCAGATTGCAACCCTCTCATTCATATAATTTGTTTTCATTCCGAGTTATATCTTGGTTTTGTATGACTTTTTATCATTTGTGCCTTTGGCTGTACTTTATATGACTTGGATGCACTCAGGGATAGTCTATCAGATTTAAAATACAAAAAGTGAAGCAAGGATATAAGAAAGTCCTAAGGTAGAGCTTGAATGGTAAATATGGGTGGAGTTTTTTTTTTTTTTTTCTTAATTCTGAGAAGCAAATTATATTTTGGCGGACAATTATTTTTCAAACCATTTCAAATTTTACTAACCTTTTTTTTTTTTCTCTTATGTGCTCAAACCATAGTGGAACTTACATCATTTCCACAATACATGTTCTTCTACTAGGGAAGTGCAACAGTTACTACATTGAGAAAAGAAAGAATGCCTTTCTGAAGAGAAGCTGCCATCTGCAGCCCAGCTATGATTTGTCTTGGATGCTATTATCATGTAGTAGACTTACAATATATTTCTAATTGCAGTTACTGTTGACATCCAGCAAAGCAGAAGAATACTTGCTGGCCATGATCTATAAATGAAAGGGAAAGAAGACAGGAAAAATCAACTAGCGGTTAGTGTAACAGAAACTGAAATATTGTATAATAAGCTTAATCTTTTTGCATAAGATTTTAATTGTCTATATCAATGGAAAACAGGTTTGCCAATCAACCGAACCACTACTCTTCCCAAAATTTAATTTAGTCAGCCATTTGAACTATTCTACCAAAGCTGCTAAAAAGCCAAATGAAGGGATTTAAACTTTCTTACCTTGCTCTATGCTAGATTTACTGGCCAGCATTTTATTGCAAAACAGAAATAGACCATATATCTTACCCCAAATATCCAATAATCATTTAGGATCTTGAAATCTTGCTTTGTCTATTCATAAATACTAAGATTCTCTTGTTGGCTAAGTTGTTAGAAAAATATTAGTTGAAGTAGTTAAGTGCAGATGAAATTCAACTTGCGTTGGCCAGGCACCGTGGCTCACTCCTGCAATCCCAGCACTTTGGGAAGCTCAGGCAGACAGATAATGAGGTCAAGAGATGGAGATCATCCTGGCCTACATGGTGAAACCCCATGGGCCTAACTAAAAATACAAAAATTAGCTAGGCATGGTGGTGCACACCTGTAGTCCCAGCTACTCAGGAAGCTGAGGCAGGAGAATCACTTAAACCCGGTAGGCAGAGCTTGCAGTGAGCCGAGATCTGAGATCGCTCCACTGCACTCCAGTCTAACGACAGAGTGAGACTCAACCTCGGGAAAAAAAAAAAAAAAAAGAAAAAGAAAAAGAAAAAGAAAAGAAAAGAAATTTGACTTGCCTAAATCTGAATGTTTGTTATACTACTTAGTCACTGTGTGAGAAAAATTTGTCACATAACCTCTCTGAGTCTTAAATACTTAGATCCATTGTAACTCTGGAACATATAACACCTGCGTTGTAGGACTGTGGGATAATTAAGTGAAATGATTCATGTAGGATGCTAAGAACAATGTGTCTTCTACATAGTAAGTCCTCATTAAAGGTTTCTTTTCTTTAAGATGGGGTCACATTTTGTGCCATAATGCTTCGTAATATTCTACATGCCCCACATTTTTTTTCCCTTAAGGACATAAAAGAAATCCTAGTTTCTTTGTTTTTCTTCCTGAATTCTTGCTTGGATTGAATTTTCTTTTCAGACCAAATTAGGATATGTTTATTACAGAACCATACAGCATCAGATGGGTTTTCGTTGGAGCAATTGAAACTTCATGTGCGCAGCCTTTGTTCTGAATGTGATAATAAAATGTGAAGTTATGTTCAGGTGAAAGTAGGGCAGGGCTGCCTTTTAGAGATTTAAAAAAAAACAACAAAAAATGCCCCAATTTTCTTTTTACTGTTATAGAGATAGCAAGAAACCTCAAAAATATCTATCCCAGATCATCTTAAAAACAGAAATTCTGTAAAGAATATGGGTAATGCCACCTGCATGGGTTTCCTTACAAAATCATAAAGGCCTAATAAATTCATTCCAGGTTTTGTAAACTAGCTGTATTTCATTCTATCAAGTCATGTACTGGCACAACACTGATTGATAATAATCTTGTTTTACTACCCATAGATAGTTTAAAGGCCCACGTGAAGACCTGTGTTTGTGCCTCATGTGATTCACATTAGGAATTTAACAAGAAAAATAAAAATTAAATATCATGAAACATTTTATAGTTCACTATTGTTCACTAATTGGTAAATGATTTACATAAGACCATGATTATTTTTACTTTAATTAAATCTGGTTACCTAAAAGTAAAATATTAAGATCAAATAATTTTTACTAATGTTGAAAAAGCCAGCTCTATTCAGGGCTGATCCCCAAACCATTTTCCTATACTGTCTACCCAAAGCTGGACACACAGTTGAAATACAGCATTTTGATAATGTATAAGAAATGATTAGAGACTTTGTGTTCAGTATGACAGTAAAAAAAGCATATAGAAACAAAGGAGAAATGGTTTATGCATTTTTCCTAAATCTATGTGTATAGGGTGAGGGGTGGGTGTATTTGGATACACACTTATATACCTGCACACACGTTCACATACAGACACACACATACACACACACACACACACACACACACACTCATCTGTATTCACAGGAAGACAGAAAGCTGGCTACTACATAACTGTTATTTAATGAACATTTTCTGAATGCACTGCATGCAATTATTATTGGTATTATGTTCCACATTTCTGTAAGCACCAACATCGTGCTCTGAGCCATGCAGAATGACGGAACAGTACATCACATCTGCCCTGTAGGCTCGCAATCTCAAGTCAAGAAACTGACAAATATCCTAAGCCTGGGGAAAGGGGGAGAAAGACGGGGACTAGTATTGGGCAGAGATTAGGAATACATAACACCACAGAATTTGTTTCAGTCATCTTCAGTTCTTTGTTGTGATTTAGCTTTAGTTTTAGACAAAAGAAATATATCATTAGTGGACCTTTGTGAAACAAATACATCAATAAGGGAATGAGGAAATACCTCATTGTGTAATTAGTTGAATGTTCTTAGCAATAAGGCACATATATAAAATTATATGAATATAGGAGTGAGATAAATGAATGCAAGTGACAAATTATATTGAAAATATGGCAAAAGAAAGTTAGAGTGGGGCAAATATAAGCAAGGAAGACCTGTGGATTTGTTTGAAAAATTATCGGAAGTATATGCTTATTTATTTCTGGGAATCAAAGAAAGTCATTTTAGAAAATGATTTCCATATATGTGCTTGTGCATATATCTAAATGTCTTTAGATATATGCACAAGCACATATATGGAGATATTTAGAATGTTCCTGAGAACCTATGACCTTACTGAGGGGTCAGCTTAGTTCACCATGTTTGTGTTTGCCCTAGCTCAGACTGTTAAAATAAGTAAACATATTCAAGACATCTTGAGGCCATCTTACCTGCACTCATACCTTTTTGTTAATTGTGAACAGCTACCTAATCATTACGTGTGATATGTTTTTGCTCTGCTTTCAGATGTTCAATTATGCTAAAGCAAAATAAAAATGTGTTTAACATGAGTCATAGACATGCTCTTGTGAGAAGAATTTATATTTTCAAAAAGACAAGTTATAACATGGAGGCACATTCAAATGCCTTATTTCTCTCTCTTTCATGCCCATTATATTTTCTTTATTTTCAAATAAGAGAGAAACAAAAGCACTGGCCGAAATAATAGTAATAATAATAAAATAACAATTTCTTTCATTTCTGTTAGCCATTAGAAAACTACTGACTCCATCATTATTCAGTTTAAATCAGGTCGCTTTGAGTCAATAAGAGTTCTTGATTGTTGTGGGTGCTGTGAAGAGCAACAGGAAAAAAATGCTCTGAAAATCTAATCATTCAGGATGTGGTGTGTTGACTAAACCCAGACTGCTGTTAGTTAAGCATTACATCAGTGATTAAAAGTCTTCTGGGGTGTGGAATCGGGCAGCGTCACTGGAGTTGAGAGCCAATCTGTGAGGGCTCTTAGGGCAGGCACATTCATCCCTCACTGCTGTTGCAACTTTGGCCCTTGCTGCCCCACTGGCGCCTGCTGCTGTTTTAAGAGCATCAGAACCCATCGGCCAACCTCCAGGGAAGCACCCCTCTCCCTGCTTGCTTGGGGCTGAAAATCCCGACCCTCATATTTTTAAAGAGAATTGGGATCCTATGTGAATAAGGTGAGAAAAAGATGCAAAAAATATACATATGTATTTCAAGCATTATGTCGGTTTTGTTTTGCTTGGAGGTTTTTTTTTTTATTTGTTTTAATAAATTTTATTGTGTATATTTAAGGTATACAAAATGATGTTTTGAGATGCATATATACAGTAAGATGATTACTATAGTGAAGCAAATAAACACATTCATCATCTCACATAGTTGCCCATTTGCCCCTCTGCGGCAAAAGCAGCTATAATCTACTCATTTAGCAAAAGTCCTGAATACAGTCCACTGTAACTATATATAATAATGATGGTCTTTATGCGGTATGTTAGATCTTTAGAATATTAATTCTACATATCTGTTACCTTTCCTTTAGGCTATATCTTCTCATTTTCTCCAGCCACTCTCAACTTTTGAAACAATCGTTTTATTACCTATCTCTGTATATTTGACTTAAAAAGTCCATGTAGAAAATCATGCAATAGTTTTATTTTTGTGTCTGGTTTATTTCACTTAACATATGTCCTCCAAGTTACTCATGCTGTGGCAAATTACAAGATCTCCTTCTTTTTTAAGGCTGAATAATATTCCATACACATACTATAAACACACACACACACGTGCACGCACACACACACACACACGCACTCACACACACACACACACCCCCCACAGTTTATTTGTCCATTTGTCTGATGATGACCACTTAGGTTGATCTTGTATCTTGGCCATTGTGAATAATACTGCAATGAATACAAGAGTGTAGAGATGTTTACTGCTGGAGACTCCGTTTCCTTTTGGAATATACCCAAAAGGGAAATTATTTTTAATTTCTTTTGAAACCTCCATATTATTTTCCACAAGGGCTGTGTTTTACGTCTTTGTGCCACCTAAAATTATTTCTGGAAGGAAGGAGAGCTATAAAGAAATAAAATTCATAGTCACCTTTGTATCATCCGCAGCATCCTGCACAGGATTGTACTTGTTATAAGCTTAATACATGTACGCTGAATAAATGAAAAACACTGTATGTGGCTTGTTGAAGGTCTAGAAAAGGCCTTAATTAAGTGATTGTAATCAATACCCCAGTCACTATACCCTACTGCTTCTTCTGTAGGTAAACTTTCTTTTCTTATTTCTTCCCTCAAAATCTACGATAATTCACAAAGTTATCAATAATAACAGCAATGAAAGTTTCATTCATCACTTTTGATCAAATGAAATACTTATTCAGTTAAAGGGAATGTTTGAGTAGGTTTTTTTGTCTTCCCATTCTCACTTCAATGATAAAATTTAAAGTTTTCAGTAACAATGAAGAAAGTGGATTTTAAATTTTTGTTTCTATCTAAAATGAAATCAAATGCAATAAATAAATATGAAAATATTAATTACTGTATTTCACTAACTCTTATTGCAGGAAGTCTTTTATCATGGGGAGTTTATTTTAAAAATTATAAGACTACACAAACATTGAGGGAAAATATTTCTTCAGAGGGCTCTTCTGTTTTTTCTTAAATTGTCTAATGCTAAATTTGTGTGATATTTTGAGATTCATTCAGCATAATCAACATTATTCTTTAATATTCTGAGATTCATTCAGCATCATCAGCATCGATGGGCCCATTTTATTTTTTTAACTTAAATGTATGTAATGTTAAATTACTTGTCTTTGAAAGCTTCAAGACATTCAGCAATAGGACTCGAGCTATTTAAATATGACCAAATAATCTTTTCACTATGTCATTATGTTTGCTGAGTTTATTTCTTTAACTTTTTGCCTCTTGGTGTTTATCTTATTTTAGAAAAATTAATTTAGGAGTCTACACATGAAATTCCTTATAATCCATCTCATTGCGAGTAGATTGAAATTCAACCAGTGTCTTACTTAGGGTTTATTTTACAAAATAAGTGGAATTCACTGGTAATCTTCAGAGTGTTTCTCTATACTGTTAATCAGCTAAACATAACCATCAATTATAAATGCAAATTTTCAGGGTTAAATTGAGTGTTCAGATGCTGTAACGTAGCTTTTATTGGCTGTACATTGCCAAGTCTACACAACACAAAATAAAGTGTTGGGTTAATATTTATTTTTGAATGGGTGCTCTACAGAGATCTAATATGGGGGTAATTCAGGTCAAGAAAAAAGAAATAAGAATGTTACAAAGGCAATAAGAAGAGTTTTTTATTTGCGTATTTTTGCATGAATTATCTGGATTATGTCAACCATGTAGACGTCTGTCTAGGAGTAGGATCTGGGAAGTTTATTCAAATGTTGACATTTGCGGAGAATACTAACATGAAGACAGTCCAGAAATCAGGAAAACAAATTTTCACATTTGAGAAAAAGAAAAAACCATGGAAATTTTGTTTTACTTTTATGTAGATTCATTGTTCACAATTTTCTGGTGAAAGCCTAATTAATAATCCATCTTCTTATTGAAATTTTATAAAGAAAAATAGGCAGAGCTTAATCATACGGCTCAATGTTTTCCTTTTTTTTATCAACACCTCCAGAATAAAAATCATTTGTAAGCTTTACTAGCAGTATACCATAGTGACAGGCTTCCAAACAAGGAGAAATAATTTATTAGCTCACAATGTTTTTCCAGCCTTCCCTACCACCCCACCCTGAGGTGGTGTATAGGTTGTGCAATGAATAAATTAAGTATATTTCCTGCCTTGTGCTTGGCATAAATCATTACTTTTCCAGGACCAAAGGGTGAGTGACTATTTGCAACACTATTCTGAGCTAAATAAGCTTTGTAATCAAGCAGAGTGGAGAATTTACTTTACTTTTGAAAAATATTTATTTGCAAGATAACTGTTATGGTTAAAATCACACTTTCTATTTGGAAAATAAAAGCACCTTAAAAACAGCAAGAGAATTAATCCACGCAAAATCAAATTGGTCTACTGAATTTTAACTTAACTTAAAGATTTTTTTTCCCTTTGGTTATAATTACAGCTTTTACACAAAACATAACATATCCATAATGTTATTTTTATTGTAATTATTTCAGTTAATATCTCAACTTACAAGGAGAATTTGCTTCACAAAGATAGTTATGAACATGTAAAATATATCTTATTTCCTACTATGCTGTTTCATGTATTCCCAAGGAGACTGACTATTACTGAAGAATATATTTTAATATGGGACCACTGAGTAAATGTTTTAAGGAAAGACAATTAAGCCACTAGTCGATGATGTATATTTACACATTACATTTTATAGCCGTTTTACATCTTAATAAACTTAAACAAATGACATTTTCTCTTTAACAGATATTTTAGGAAAAACAAAGATCACAGTCTCCTCTCCAGCTCCTTTCAAGCTCCAGGCATTAATGAGATTTTCGAGTCAGAGCAACAGATGCAAGCAGTACATTGCACCACAAGCAAGGCAAAAAGGGTCTAGAACTCGCTTTTTTTCATCCACACTAAATCTTGGATAAATTTGGAACAGAATGATTCTCCAAAGTAGAATGTGTGTCATGGGGTGAAGAATTATCTGAAATAATAACAATAATAATGACTAACTTAAAGCTGATTCAAAAATTAAGATAGTAGCAAAAATTCAATTGACATAGCACCATTAAAAATGATGTCAATAATTCTATGAACATGGAAATGTGCCCATAATATATTTTATTTGGGAAAAACTCGTTGTAAAAACCCGCATGTACATTAGAGTAAAACTTTTCTAGATTTTCACAGACTTGCAGAAATAAATGTGGAAAGAGACATTCTGAGATTTCAACTATATTTATTTCTTAGATTTGGATGATTATTACTTCTTGCATGCTGTATTTTCTGGTTGTCCTAAAACAATTGGGGTAGAATTGCTTCAGTAATAAAAACTAAGTTACTTTGAGATTTTGAAGCATATGTTAATTATAGAATCTTTTCTTTACAGTTTAGCATCAGGATTTTTCAAATTACCAATATTTTATTGGTAAAATTAGCAAAGCATTCATTTATTCCTATATTAATATATTCATTTGTTTTGTCATCCATTTATTTGTTCTTCAAATATGCATATGTAAACTGTTGTGCCAGGCAGCTGGGAAACAGCACTGAAAATAAACAGGCATTGGTCAAACCCTCATGGAGCTTCGGTTGAGCTTTGGTTAGGGTGTCACTTTCTAGTTTTATGGAATTCTGTAGTCATCACTCTGTATTTAATTTATGAATTCCACTCTTGAATTTTTATCTAGCATAATGTGAGAGAATATTTTCCTTATTTGTCTAGTGTAGTGCCCTTGAGACTTAAATGTTGTTAAGGAAAGAGTGTGTGTATGTGTGTGTGTGTCTTTGTGTGCATTTGTGTGTCTGTTTATGTTTATCTGACACATTCTCAAAGACAAGCAACACAGCTATAACAAAGAACTGCATATTAACAGTTCACAGACACTGAAACTTAAAAATAATAAAAATTTAACTGAACCTAATGTTTAGATACTATTCCAGAATCCATGAGAAGAAAAATAGAAATATGAGCAATGACATGACTACAAATATTTTAATACTTAATCTGTCAACCAAAAATACTAGAATTCCTTCACTGGATTTTGTGGACGAGATTACTTCAAGAGTATCTTGAAATAAATATTTTAAAGTGACTTCTTAACCAAAATATATTGTTATACATGCTTAATTAATAGAAAAAAATGAATTTATTTTTATTACTCTAAATGGTTTAGCTATGATAATTATTTGTAATTTCTGTTACTAAAACAAAGGATAAGCAGAGCTGAATAGCTGAAAAGCTTATGATTTTTTAAGTTCTATTAAATATCTCCCCATTCAGAGACCCCGGGAAGTTTCCCTTGGGTCATAGAGATATGCTGTGTTGAGCACACCTGTACCAGAAATAAAAATGAGCGTCACCCTGGGTGAAACCAAGAGGGGAGCTTGTCTGGGACATGTAGCATTCAAAACAGTGTGCTGCTGCTTCAGACTGTAATCTACCTGGAATTTTCAGTTTGGTAGTGTACAGAAAAGAGTTTAGAGTATTGTGTGTTTGTTGTTGACTTTTTTTTCTTCTTTGGAGAAAAGATATGCTGTACGCTTAATAAATATTTATACACTGTAATAAATAATACAACACACCTTAGACTAAGGCAGTCTGGCAAACAGGTACAAATAATTTACCAGACCACATGTTTTTTTCTTTTGTTCCCCAGGACCATCAGGTTGGTTGGGTTATAATTTAGTAAAGTGAGAAGAAAATACTCACTGTTGCTGGATAAAAGAATCATGTTTTAAAAAAATAAAAAGAAGTAGTCCTGGCATATAAGACTTGACCCTAATCCTCCTGGGATGACTTTAGTACAGCACTTCCCATCAACATTTGCCTTTTTTTTTTTTTTTTTTTTTTGGTAAATCTCTCGTTAGATATACCAGAGTAATTCTTTTGGTCCTCATATTTCTAGTTCCAAAAGAGCTAGAAATGACTTACTACCCAGTCAAGGTGCTAATTTGACACACAATATTTTAGTATTTTAACTAGAGTGCAGTCGAGCACAGAAATCTCAGGATTTATACAAGACAAAGCAAAATTTTAGGGAAAAGTACCTTTTCATTGGTGTACCCGAGACAGCAGAGTACATATCAAAACTTGGTCTCTAAATAAAAACAACTCTCCATTCTGTACTCTGGAAAATTATTCTCTCCGGACATAGAGAGATACTCTTTACTGTACCACATTCCCTTAAAAAAAATTAGAAGGAGGACCCACTTGATTTCTGATATGATGTCACTGACTGGTGAAAGTTCTCAATTCTCTGCCCTAGGCACTCTACTCTTGGTTAAAATACTATCCAGCATATGGGCAGTTCAATGAACTCCAGATATAACAGGGGGAAAAAAAAAAAAAAGAAACTCAAAATTGGCTGTCCAAGATACCCCTGTCCTCCATTTCTACCAGATCCAAGAACCTGCTGTTGACTAGAATCTACCTACAGAGAATTTGAGTGAGGGGTCTTAATAAAAAATGAAATCCTAATTGGAGCTGACCTTCAATGAATCACCTGCATGTGAAAAACAACAACAACAACAACAAAAACAAACATAGAGATGTTACTTCTCCTTTTATCTGGTCCCTGCAGATTCTTTTCCAGTTAAGAGTGGGAAAGCAATGCTGACATTAAGATACTGAGTCTGGAGGATAGGCAGGCTGCAGGAATATCTTCAGAGAATTCTCTATTTCACCCCTCATATCAGAGCCTTGAAGCCATTTGAAATAATAGGCCTCTTCTTGATGATATGTGATCTAAATATCTCATTAAACAGTAAAAATTCAATATTATGACCTCTCTTTTTACAAAAGGGACTTTTTAAAATTGTTAACCTATGTTATTTTCAACATGCTACCATAATTTTAATGATTCTCCTTGTTTTAAGGAAAAATGTTGAAATTTTACCACTAAATGATGATATACAGAAAGAAATGGACATATAAAAATCTTGCAACCAGTATGTTAAGTCTGTGCTTTGAAAAGCATTATCAACCAACTTTAACAACAAACGAGAGACTGGACACTTTAATAAGATGGTGGTGAGCATGACAAACACAAGGTGCTAGTCCTGATTTCACAAGGTTCTACATACTGAAAAACTCACTCTGTTCTTGGGAAAATAAGCAGTGGCATGCACTCATGACCACATTTGGCACTTACTTTATGGAGCTCAGCATCAACCACTATTGGGGTTCCAATTAGATGGGAACCAGAAGTGAGAGCCAAAGGTGGGCTAAGTGGGGAGCTGTGGGACACTATGTCCAAGTGGGTTGTGTGACAGGGGCCAACCTGTGGGCCAACATGGATTCTGGAAGGGAAATGCATCACATTCTGTTCATCCTTGCTCTATTTTACTAGTTGGTTTTGACCAGGTTTTAAAATGTATACATTACTGGTATCTTTTAAAAAATTATTATGGAAAAGTAATACCATTATTGCCTAAATTTTAGAAAATGTTGGAAGGTAAAACAAAAAAAGTAAACTTAATCCCATTATTTAGAGATAGCATTTGAAATGAAAGGTATGTTTCCATCCAATCTTTTTTCCTCTGGACTATGTATTTTTATATAAACACAGAATATGTATACATACGGTTTTATCTTTCTTTAAAAAATGCCTTGGCACTAATCTTTAAAAGTAGGCTTTCATGGAGGCATAACCTTCCTTTTATTATGTTGTAACATACATAAAACTTTGTTTTTGGTTGTTGAGAATAATTTCACTAAGACGCCTTCAAAATGTAGTTCTCTTACCCAATATAAGTTCTTTATCTTAGGTTATTCTATCCTCTAAAAATTAAACTACTGTCAATATCCAAATGTTAATTTCAGTTGCCATGTTGATAATACTATTGGTCAAGACTGTCAAAGATGAAATGTTGAGGAAAACAACTAGAAATAGAATTCTTTCTGTTTCTCACCAAGCAATTAATCAAGTCTTGGCAATTTTTATTCAAATACTCTTATATCATGCTGTTAACATTTATCTGTCATGTCCAAAAGAAAAGTCTGAGAGTCATTGTTTGCCCTAAATGCCTGACTGAAATCAAGTTATACTCTGTCAATGGCATTCTCCTCATCTACCACTCATTAACCATATCAAAAATGGAAATGAGTTTAGTTTGGCATAACTCATAATGTCATTTGGGAAGAAGGCAGAGGGAGCCGCGCCAACATTAATGTGCACTGTGTGAATCATTTACTTTAATTTCAATTACAGCACCAGGATGAGATATAGGAAACTTTTCCTGTAACCGCTCTAAGCTCTGGGATTTAGCTTGGTTAGCAGAACAATTTAGATAGCTTAAGGACCTAAATTTGGAGCCAAGATGTTATGGATAAGGATACAAAATAAACAGTGGTCTACGGTGTCTGCAGGCATCACAATAAGAGAATTAAAAGCTAGAAGGAAAACAGCAGAACAATTTGTATGGCTGAAGGCTGTACATTAGCAACTTTTATGAAGGACATTTTATGAAGAATGGAATGGATCAAGGATAGCACCGGAGACTAAGTGAAGAGGTCAGAAAAATCTGCATTCACGGGAGATGAGGTAGGCAGTGGAGCACAGAACAATGCCTGTTTCTTTTTCTTTTTGTATCTCAGAGATTTGGGGTTGTCTCTATTTGATCCAGACTCTTGCCTTTTTTGCCAGTATCTGAAACTTTTGGCCAGTTTTTCACAGCATCTCCTAGAAAATTAGCCACTGTAGTCTTGAATAACTAAGCTGGGTGTATTTTATTTTTCTTTATAATTTCCCTGTTTCTCCCTAAGTGTTCTCCTGCTGGTTTTCCCTCTTCTCTCAAAAGTCTGAAATGTATGTTTTAGCCACACTCTGTATTGGTCAAGATTGATCCCACTTGACATTGACTGAGGTTCCCTTCTGCCCCAGCACCCACAGCACCTCCTCCTGTTTAGAGGACCATGATGGTTAATTTTAGGTATCAACTTGACTGAGCTAAGAGATACCCTGACAGCTGATAAAGTATCATTTCTGGGTGGATCGGTGAGGGTGTTTTCAGAATAGATGGGCATTTTAATCAATAGACTGAGTAAAGAACATCTTCCCTCATCAATGTGTGCAGCCATCATCTGACCCGTTGAGGGACTAAGTAGAGCAAAAACCTGGAGGAAGGGAGTATTATTATTCTCTCTTCTGGAACTGGGACGTTCATCTCCCGCCCTCAAACAGTGGATTTCTTGGTTCCCAGGCCTTCACATTTCAGGACTTATGCCAGAGGTCCTTCAGTTTCTCAGGCCTGCAACTTTAGATTGAAACTAACACAATCAGCTCCCCTAGTTCTTACACCCTCAGACTCAGGGAGAATTACATCACCAGTTTTCCAGAGTTTTCAGCTTATAAACAAAAAATTGTGGGATTTCTTGGTCTCTATGATCCCATGAACCAATTCCCACAATAAATCTCCTTTTATGTATCTATGTATGTCTTACTGTTTCTCTTTCTTTGGAGAATCCTAATGAATACAGAACCTTTAAATCTATAGCATTCTACTCACCACTTTCTTCCTTTCTTTCTTTTCTTTTTTCTTTCTTTTTTTTCAAAACAGAGTTTTGCTCTGTCACCCAGGCTGGCATACAGTGGCACAATCTCAGCTCACTGAAACCTCCACCTCATGGGTTCAAGCAATTCTCCTGCCTTAGCCTCCCTAGTAGATGGGATTACAGGAACCTACCACCATGCCTAACTAATTTTTATATTTTTAGTAGACATGGGGTTTCACCATATTGACCAGGATAGTCTTGAACTCCTGACCTCGTGATCCAACTCTCTCAGTCTCCCAGAGTGCTGGCATTACAGGCATGAGCCACCGTCCCTGGCCTCTACTGGGCACTTCCTTATACACTGAAAATTGGTCTGAAAGTCATAAGCAATGCAAAGGCACCTAGCATATGAACATGAGATCAGGGGCCATGTGGATAGTGTTGCATCTGTTTTTAAGACTGCAGTGTGTAACTATTCTGTGATTTGCCAAAGACAATAAAGTAAAAAATGAGCTAGTAGTAAAAGCCATAGCTCCCAAATCTCCTCACTACTTTTAGCCTTCTCAACCGGTCTACCTACATTATTGAATAACACAATATATGAATGATGCAAACTACACAGATATGCAATTTTATTTATTTATGATCTATTTTATGTGTAATCAGTATCATTACCTAGTTATGAAAACAACGGCAATATTACATATACTTTCAAAATATTTAGAAAAATGGTTAATTCAAATTTCATATATTAAACGAAACAGCCTCACATCAATCATCTATCACTGAATGGCAAACTACAGCCATCAGACCAATTCTGCCCCACTGCCTGTTTTTGTAAATAAAGGTTTATTGGAACATAGCAATATGCATTCCTTTTCACATTTTCTATGCCTGCTTTTGTGTTAAAACAGCAGGGTTGAGTGACTGTCTGAAATATTTATGATGTGCTTCTCTACAGAAAAGTTTTGCCAAGCCCTTGTCTTCCCCATTGAATTTACACAGAAATTCAAGTAAGGGAAAAATCTCACACATAATGAGCAGTGAATACCTGTATTTGTCTAATTCGAATGGCTTTAAGAGTCGGAGAATGCTCTCTTAGAAAAATGGGATTGGATGGGCCCATTAAAACCTTCCATTTACATATAGGGAGTATCTGTCCTTACTCTTTTGTTAAGCATGTAACCACCTTTAAGGAGTCACGTAATTGCCCTCTTCCCTCCCTAGAACATTGGTCCTAAAGTACAAACAATGTGCTGCACACCGTCCATGGCTCTAGAAAAATAACCCTAAAAATATACTGTTATTTTCTTTGAGAAGTTACAATTTTACTTACTTTATCAGATGATTATTTTTGTGACATTTTCATCACTGGCACCTGAGCTTCCAAAAGATGTGTGTATTATTATTTCAACATTCTTCATGGTGTTGAGAGATAATACATATCTTGATATTATTGAATTAGCCGGGCGCGGTGGCTCAAGCCTGTAATCCCAGCACTTTGGGAGGCCGAGGCGGGTGGATCACAAGGTCAAGAGATCGAGACCATCCTGGTCAACATGGTGAAACCCCGTCTCTACTAAAAGTGCAAAAAATTAGCTGGGCATGGTGGCACGTGCCTGTAATCCCAGCTGCTCAGGAGGCTGAGGCTGGAGAATTGCCTGAACCCAGGAGGCGGAGGTTGCGGTGAGCCGAGATCGCGCCATTGCACTCCAGCCTGGGTAACAAGAGCGAAACTACGTCTCAAAAAAAAAAAAAAAAAAAAAAAGATATTATTGAATTAATTTTATAAAGAGGCCATTAAATAATCAATAACACACATTAATCCAAAAGAACTTCTCATTCTTAAAGAAAATGACCTGAAATCTTCTGCATTGTTGCAAAACAAAACATGTGGAGAAAGGAATTTACATAAAGTTAATCTGCCAGCATTCATTCAACCAGCTTTTATATAGTACCTGTTCCCAACTCGGAGAGTAGAAAAGCAATAGAGTCAAGATCCCCATCTCTCAGGATAGGATCAAATGTACAAAAGATTGTATCAGAAAACACGTCAATAAGAATAGATGGGGAAAGGCATCTTTCACTTTGTATTTCACTTTGCATGGTCAGAGGAGGCATAAAAGACCCAAAAAGCGAGAAGACTTCAGTTGATCTAGCAGAGGAAAACATCTAATGTCAAAGTTCTATTTGCTTATTTCATCGGCAAAATGGCTCAGTGAGGAGGATGTAGGAATTGGAAGAACCTTTCCAACAAGAGGCTGCTGCTATTGTGCTGGCACTGTCCCCAGCCAGCAAAGCCAGGAGGGACAGGATCTTCGTGCTCCACTCTAAATACCCAACAATGTTAGGTTCCCTCAAATGCCGTCTCCATCTCTCTAGTTTTAAATGTCTATGATTCTGTGATTCCATTCAAGTGATCAAAAGGAATTGTCAAGGTTTAAAATAATACCCGGTTTCGCCATTCCAAATATTAGTAAACCTTTGAAGACTGTCATGACCAACTTTCCCTGTGCAGATGATTAATCATGGGTTTGTATGCCCCATTGGTCTTGAGGCATCTCTTTGACTTAAGCTCATGAAATACTTTTGTTTAAAGATGAGTTAAAATCAGCCAGTTATTTTTAAATGGTAAATATGGTTTATTTATGAATCCTCTTAAGTTCAAATATTCAAAAGTTTCAAGTAAAAGTCTTGAAGAAATAGGTTACACAACCATTCACTATGTTGAACACCCCTTCTCACACAGTTTGCACTATGAAAATAGATAAATGTACAACGGTAGCAGGTTCTAAAGAATTCTTGCCTAGTTTCATTTGTTCATTAATTTAGTCAATGCATGCATAATTAATTATGTCCACTTCTGCTTCTCCGCCTCCTGCAATAAAAATTTTCCCACTGATTTTTAAAATTTACCTTTAAAAAAAATTAATTCATCCATAAATGTCTGCTTCACTACCTTTTCTTTTAAACTACAGTTATTTGTGGGAAAAGAGAGATAATCTTGTAAGTGATTAATGAATCTCTTAATTTTCTGTTGGTACCAACTAGATAGTTCCAGAACATTCCATTCTCTTCCCTCAGCTACTTATGCCCAGCTGCCAAACCTAACAGGACTGTGTGGGGCTAGTTAATGTCTTCACTCTCTCATACTTTGGGGTACTAAACTGTTGTCATTTTTAAACTGTTATATTAATGGTGTAACAGCATGGGGTTGGCTTCTGGGATTGGTTTATTTATGCACCATAATACCCTGGACATTTTTCCACATTGTTGCAAATCATTTGTTCCTTTGTGTTGCGTTACTGAACAGTATTAGGTGATATGTATATATCACAGCTTGTTTAATCCTTCATCTGTTGAAAGACATCTGGACTATTTCTAGTTTGGGACTATTCTAAATAAAGCTGCTAAAAAAATTGTGTATTTTACGTAAACATACATTTTTAATTTTTTTTTCTGGGGTAAATGACCTAGAGTGCAAATGCTGGGTTATATGGTAATTGCATCTTCAGTTTTATAAGAAATTTCCAACATGGTTTTCAGAGTGGCTGTACCATTTACTTTCCCATGAACAATGTATGAAGGATCCCGTTTCACTGCATCCTCACTAAGATTTGATGTTGTAGCTACTTATGTTAGTTGTATTTTAGTCATTCTATTAGTTTTGTAGAGATATCCTATGGTGATTTTAGTTTGCATTTGTTGATGGCTAATTACTGGACATCTTTTCATGTGCTTCCTTGTCATCTGTTTGTCCTCCTCCTTAGTGAAATGTCTCTTCATGCCCTCTGGCCATTTTCTATTAGGACTGCTTGAAGTTTTATTGTTTGATTTTTTGTTTGTTTTTTTGTTTGTTTGTATTTTTGTTTTCTGTTGACTTTTGATAATGTTTTGCATTTTCTAGATACAAGTCCTATGTCAGCTATGTGGTGTGCACATATTCTCTCCCAGTTTATAGGTTGCCTTTCCACCTTCTTCATAGGGCCTCTGGCACAGCAAAATGATTTATTTTGATGAGACCCAATTCATCAATTGCTGCTTTTATGGATTGTGTTTTCGGTGTCAAGTCCAAAAATGCTTTGTCAAGTGCGAGATCTCAAAGATTTACTTCTATGTTTTTGCTTAAAAGTTTTATAGTTTTATATTTACTTTTAATCCATGTTCCATTTTAAGTTCACTTTTAGATCAAATATGAGGTTCAGCTCAAAGTTTATTTTTTGCTATGGACATCTAATCGATCCAGTACCACTTGTTGAAATCAAGTTTTGCCTCCTCCACTGAATTCCTTTTTTCACTGTTTTCTCAGAAAACCAGTAACATATTTGTGTGGATTATTTTCCAGTTGTCTGTTGGATTATATTAATCTGTGTGTCTATCCCTGTGCTATACACTTGATTATTATAGCTACCTAATAAGCCTTGATAGAAGCTAAAAGGATTTCTTGTACTTCATGCTCATTTGTCAAAGTAATTTTTAGCTCTTCTAGGGCCAGTTCTTTCCCATATAAATTTTAGAATAAGCTTGTCTATGTCTACATAAAACTTTGCTGGGATTTTTAAATAAGCATGACATTTGTCTCTCTTTCTCTCTCTGTGTGTGTACGTATAAATATGTATGTGTGTGTATATGTTGTGTGATATGTACACACACACATATAACTATATATATTAGTTAAATATATATAATAATTTTTTTTCTGAGGCAGAGTTTCACTCTTGTTGCCCAGGCTGGAGTGCAATGGCATGATCTCAGCTCACTACAATCTCCGCCTTCTGGGTTCAAGTGGTTCTCCTGCCTCAGCCTCCCTAGTAACAAGGATTATAGGCACACACCACCATGCTGGCTAATTTCATAATTTTAGAAGAGACAGGATTTCTCTATTTTGATTAGGCTGTCTCGAATTCCCAACCTCAGGTGATCAACCCTCCTCAGCCTCCCAAAGTGCTTGGATTACAGGTGTGAGCCCCCACACTGGCAAATATATATAATAATTGTATCCCTTATTTCACTCATGATATTGGTGACTTTTATCTTCTCTCTATTTATTTAAGAGGTTTATCAAGTTTGTGAAATTTTTCACAGAATAGTTTGCTTCATTGGTTTTTCTTTAGTTTTTCCTGTTTTCAGTTTTATTGATTTGGTTTTGATTTTTATTGTTTTCTTCCTGTTGCTTTATGTTTATCTTGTCCTTCTTACCTAGTCTTGAGATAGAAACTAAAATAGGTCATGCAAATATTGAGTCTGGGAATATCAAACTTGCAGGGTGGACTGGCAGGCTTGAGAACAGAAGAGCTGAGCATACACATGAAGTCTATAGGCAGCCTGCTGGGAAATTTCCTCTTGCTTGTCAAGGCTAGACTTTTCGTTCTATTCAGACTTTTAGCGGGTTGAATAAGACACACCCACATTATGAAGAGCAATCTTACTCAGTGATGTTCATTAATTTAAATATTAATTTTATCCCAAACACCTTGCACATTAACACATAAAATTAATCATTACGACAGTGTAATTTTTCCTCTCTTCACTGCATCAGCAGCATTCTACATATTTTGATATTACATATTTTTATTTTCATTCAATTGTGTGTATCTAATTCCTCAGGGATTTATTATTTCACCTAGAAGTTAATTTCTTTGTGTCTAGAAAGAGATTTCTTTCTGTTTCTGATTTCTGGTTTGATTCCATTATGGTCAGAGAAAAGACTCTATGATTTCAATTTATTTAAATGTGTTGAGATTTGTTTATGACCCAGGACATAGTTTATCTTAATAAATATTCTGGGAGCACTTGAAAAAAGTAATGTATTTTTTGCAATAGAGCATTCTACATTTCCTTCTGTCTTTCACTGTTTTAGAAGAGAAGTTTGCTATCCTGAGAATGTATGTTTTTATAGGTAACTTGTTATTTATCTTTAGCTACCATTTTTCTTTGACTTTAATTTTCAGCAGTTTCATTATGGTGTGTCTTGGTGTGGAGTTTTTCTTTTTGTTTTAGTTTAGCCTTTTCAATATTTGGTCATCTTCATAAATCTGTATACTTATGTTTTTCATTCCATTTGGAACACTTTCAGGAAATATTTCTTTAAATATTTTTTCAGCTTCATTCTATTTCTCCTCTCATTATGAGATTCCAAATGGCCCATTAATAGTCTTCTTATTTTTTTTATTTTGGTCTGTTTTCTCCCTGTTGTTCAAGTTGGGTGAATTCTACTGGTATGTTCTCAAGTGAACTGATCCTATTCTCTGTTATGCCCACCCTTCTACTGGGCCTATCAGAGAGACTGTGTGTGTGTGTGTGTGTGTGTGTGTGTGTGTGTGTGTGTGTGTATTTGGGTGAGGTAGCAGTGTTATTATGTTTCAGTTCCCTAATTTTCATTTGGCTCTTTTATGTAATATTTATTTCTTTGTAGATTTTTTTTTTAGTTTTAATTTGTTTCCAGAGAATTTGAAATTGCTAGTTGAGGCATTTTTATGATGTCTACTCTAAGATCCATGTTAGATGATTCCAACATTGAGTTCATCATGGAATTGACATCAAATAATTGAGTTTTCTCATTCGAGTTATGATTTTATTGTTTCTTGGTATGATGGGTGATTTTCAGTTGTATTTTGTACATTTTGTCTATCATGTTATGATGCTCTGGATCCTATTTACATCTTTTAACAGTTAATTATTCTGTCATGTTTAGCACACATTTGTGGGATGGTGTTCCAGTTACAATATAATTTTTCGTGCCTTTTCGGGGTTATTTTGGTCTGCTTGGTTTGTCTGATACTGCTCAGATTCCCACTGCTCACTGATGGTGCCTTCTAAAGGGGCAGAAGGGGCTTCCTGCCACGTTTTTGAGTGTCTCTCAGTAGGGGAGGCAGCAGGCCTGCCTGGACAAAGAAGTTTTCAAGACAGACTGCTTATTTTAGCTGTGTTTGCCAGCCCTGAAGCTTCCTGGTCAGGGAGTGAAGTCTCAAATTCATGGGAACAGAGAGTCTTCCCTGAGTAGACACATGTGATAGCAGTACCCACTGCTGCCCATTGGGAGCAGAGAGTGCTGCGGGTTGTGTTGCCATCTCTCTGTTGTTTCTAGGGATGGGACAGAAGTCTCAGGTCTATGGTCACAAAGGGGTTTCCTTGCCTGATCCTCCTATTGAATATGTTCATGGCAAGTACTATATTAAAATAGTAAATATTTCAATATTTTGGTATTTGTAGTAGCACTAAGCCAGGTTGTTTGATCTTGGAAACTCACATGTAGAAGCCTATCCAATCACTTGCTATTGTTTTTAAGTGTTTATTAACCTTTACAAAGATGAAGATGATTATATCTAATTTTGGAAACAGGATGTGATTGTGTCACTAAGTAATTCTGTGAAATTCAGGGAGAGGAGATTGACTTGCTTAGGACTTTTTCACTCAGGAATTCTGCCCCTATTCTTGGTCAAAATGACTGTATCTGTTCAAAATGCTATAAAAAGTAAAGGAGAAATCATGAATAGCCTTGCAAAATCACCATTTTATCGCAGAAGACAGAAAATGCAGAATATATCTTCTGAAAACAAGAGGGAGATATTGAGCATTGTGGTTCAAACAAAGAATGACGCAAGTGAGTATCTTATTCAAAGTCATAAAAGGGCAGGACTGATTAGACCCTGTCTACCCCTGAAATTCACTCACATTCTTTCTTGGTTTGCCAGCATATATGTCATAAAAGCAAAAAGGTAACTTGTATGAGTTCTTTTGTCATTTTTCAGGGAAAAGACATCCTTTGGAGATCTGGGCCTATTTGATTTGGGGCCAATGTTGTTAAGGCCTTTTTATAAGAATCTTATAATGAAAGGCAAGCCATTAGTAATGTCAGAGCAGTTCAATGCAGCCACTGCAGTTAATTATTAAGTAATCACCATAAATAAGTATTTAATATTGCCCTGTGTTTAAAGAAAGAATATACCTGTAAATCCCAATGTGAGAGGAAACTTATATGAAATGTGTATACAAAGACAGTGATCTGAGGAAGTGAAGCTTATAATAGTTCCATTTTTCTTTGATATATTGTCTGTAAACACACACACACACACACACACACACAGAGATACACACACACACTCCAAAAACTCCATTTAAGTTAATAGAAAATCCCTAGTTATATTATTTCAGTGTTGTCTTAAAACACTTACCTCTTATTTGCTTAACACATATTCAGTCTTACTAAATTAAGTATATAATCACTTATTAAGACAACTTTCCCCAGTCTATTTGACTACTCTGGAAACACTATGTGGTGTCAGTAAGGTACTAAAAATCTTCGGACTCTTACTTTTCTTCTCAACCTCCCATTTCTTCTCAATTTAATACGTCTAGATGTGATCACATCACTGCCCTATCCCACCCTGTGTTATATTGATGAATATTTTATTTCTAAGCCATCTTTGCTGCATTAAAAAAGAAAACAAAATGTAATGTAATAGCTGCAGGTGAAAATCACTATGTATCCTGATCTTCTGTGATCACAGAGCATGGTAAACTTCTTTGAGGCAAAGTTTAAAACCTACAGTGGGTCTAGGTTTCATGATTAAATGTTGAAGCCAAAGATTTTCATTTCCTACATAATTTTAGTATCTTTCAGAGCTGTATCACGTTTGTGTTAAGGCAACTTTCTCTTTGATTGCTGAAGCATTTCACCCTCTCTAACATGTTATACCCCATTGACATATGTTTTCTTTTCCATTTTTTCTTCTGAGAACAGTCAGCAAAAATTGTATTCTAAAGTGCCCTGAGAACAAGGGCATTGATCTCCAGTTGAAGTTTGAGGCCACCTTCCTCTAGTCACTCTCAGCTGTAATTTAAGACATCAGCTCTAAATTATTTAGCAGTGTATAAGTATAAATAATTCACCAGTCAACAACCGAAGTGACAGTCCATTAATCAGCCTGTGTACATGGGCACAGGTGTCAGACATTGGGCTGAGTCCTGATGAGGTCAACATGTTCAGAGCCCTTCTCCTTTCCTTTCCTTCCCTAAGATGTGACCCATCTCGCTTGTGGATTGAATTAATTGGGGTTCATATTGAGAGATGTGCTCAAGAACTCTAACCTTCAGAGATGGAACCAAACTCTCTTACCAATGTAGATGCAGTATAGTCTTTTTTGATACTGACCAGTTGCTACTGTATTATGATATCACCAAAGGAGATGTGTGGAAAAAAATAAATTAAGGGATAACACTTTACAAGAAAGTTGTGATTTCTTAAATAAAATATGTATGGTAATGTTGAATGTTTACATTTATTTTTATCTTCTTGTCTAGGCAGTTGGTTTGTAAGTGTTGACTGATTATTTTTTGAGTAGCTACGTTCCCTTCTTTCATCCATGAGTTCTAGTGAAAACATGACAGTTTATTTCCATAACTTTTGGGTGTTTTGTTTATAATTTAGATTGTTGATAGATTTCTTCTCTGCAATAAGGTTACTGCCTCTCCTAAGTCTATTTAGCCTAGTAAAAATGTACAACACTTCCTATAAAAATAATAATTTACATTAGCTTAAATTTACTCAAAATTTATACACAGACTGATAAAGATATGCCTTTAATAAAATTGCTGACTCTTTAGACAAGGTGAACTGGTAAATTCCAAATGATTGCATTATGATACAGACCCTTCTTTTAGATAGTAAGATGGAAAGAAGTTAATAATCTACAGAACAGGTATTTGCAATGAACATTCTAATAGCCTCTGTTCCTTGATTCCAGATTCTTCTCCATTAAATCTCTGAAGACACAAAGGAAGCCCCAAAGTTTGGATCTGCCCTCCTTCCCCAACAGAACACTTCAACCCTTTCAGCTTTGGGTGTCTTTTATGGACTGGAAAAAGATGTTCCTTCCCCAACTCTGAGATGCATTTAGGTAGCTGGGCCATAAACTGCAGTTTGTTTCCAAAGTCTTTCAATGCTAAATGAATTGGCCCCATTTGCTTATGTAGCCACATATGCTGGTTTTGAGTGATGCCCAAAGTTCACACTGAAATTTTATTTGGATCATTATCCAAGCAAGCAACATGAGCCCCCTACTTGGGACAAGTCTCCCATATCTCCACATTATATTCATCTTTGCTCTTGCTCAATGGATTCTCACTTAAAGTGAGGCTCTTTGCTCAATTTTGCATACAGTCAAATTTTAGTCTACAGAGTTCACCTGTAGTTTCTTCAGGCACAGTAATTAGTCATCTGTTAGTTGTCTAGTCTATATAACTATCCTTATAAGAACTGATTATGTGCTAAGCAACAAGGGAATCCTTTTGCATACATTTTATCACTTAATTCCCCCTCATGACACAAACATGTTAGCAAAAATGGTGTAGATTACCAAACTAAGTAGTATCAGAGTGGGGATCCAATCTGGGTCTGTTGATTCCAATGCTCATGCCCATAAACACCAATGTGTTGCTTCTAGCTCAGTATAAACACCAGCATCACTTCTTGACTTCCATCTGTGATACCCCCTCCTCCCACTTTATTCTTATTGTCCTTCAATTTCCTTCTCCAGTGGAGTCATTTCTTTTAGCCAAAGCTAATGACTCCAGCCTAAAAATGTCTTTGTTTCTGAAATCTGATAATAATTATTGTACTGATTGATTAGTCTCTTATTCAAATATTTGTGAATCTTTATATGATTGAGGTCAGGTGCTGTTCTGCTCCCTCGTCAATAGTTAATTTTAGTATAATTTGAAGAAAGAGTGTTTTGCCCCTAAGTCTGAATTAGACTGTGTAACAAGTTGCTTTCTTGTGTCTCTTAACTCCAAAAGGTAGCTGCTGGTTTCTGCAGCTCTTCTCTTCCCATGGGCCTCTGTTTCACTGGGGTGGACAATGCTCCCTTAGGACGCCACTGTGCATCAGATTTTTCCTAAAAGTTTGTCAGTAACAGGGGAAATCAGTCTGACACGTAGGACAGTACAGCAGAGCCAGAAGTGTAAAACACTCATAACAGTCTTGGGCCTCTCCAACATAAGGACTTCCTTGTGGCAAGTTTCCTTTAGGTTCCTGTTTCTTGCCAACTTCCTAGACCTCTTCTCTTTCCTGATGCTCCTCATACTTTTTTTCTCCTTGAACTTCTCTGCCCTAGTCCCTCTTTCTCTCTCAATCCCTGGTTGCCTATAAAAAGCCTGACACTTCTGATTTAATGAGCATTGCACACCAGATCTGTCTCTTTTTTTGGCCTGCTTTACCCCAGCTCTGCCAAGAACCAGAACCATACATGGTACAAGGCAAGCAGATCACTTGAGGTCAGGAGTACGAGAGCAGCCTGGCCAATGTGGTGAAACCTTGTCTCTACTAAAAATACAAAAATTAGCCAGACATGATAGGATGGGGGCACCTGCAATCCCAGCTACTCAGGAAGGATTACAGGTGCCCTCTACCACACCTGAGGCAGAAGAATCGCTTGAACCCTGGAGGCAGAGGTTTCAGTGAGCTGAGATCATGTCACTGCACTCTAGCCTAGGCAATAGAGTGAGACTCTATCTCAAAAAAAAAAAAAAAATGTGTTTTTATCTGTAAAATCAGCCATCTTTGTAAAGAATGAATTATGCTGTGCCTCTATCAATCATTTGTTGAGTAAAGAAATGTGTTTTCTTGTACTTATCATTAATTTGGGCATGTAATTATAATTGACTTGTATTGTAAGGGTATAAGATTACTCTAACTAGCATATATCCTTTTCAAAATTACCCATTTGGGAACTTCTAGGGCAACTCACTGAAATGGCAGGCCCAGGATCAAGCAACAGTATGTTATGTAGATAGTTACTGAATTTTGCTCAGCAAACAATTGCAGTCACCTATTATGCTAAAAGCACTGCTGAAATGAGCAGAGAGGCTGTAAATTCATATGAGAGACATTCATGTTGTTCTTTTCATGGGAAGCTTCCCACACCACAGGTTTTCCACCCAAATAAGCCCTAGCTTTCATTAAGCTTCACCTCACGAGCAAGGCCTTCTCCTAGGTTTACTTCCATGCCCAGCTCTGTGCTACCTCAATTTCTCTATGTCCAATGCCTAGCACAGCATCTGGCACAGAATTGACAATTACCATGTACTTGTTCAATTAAGTAAAATAATGATTCTACCATTCGTGAGTTCACTGCTGTAAACAAAAGCACAGCAGTCTTATCCAAAGAGAAAGCAATAGCAGTTAATTATTTCTAAAAAAAAAAAAAAAAAAAAAAAGATAGCACAGTCAATGTTAGCTTTAGTTAAACAGATATTGAATATTTTGGCCAATATAAACTATTGATTGTGTATTTTAAAAAATACTTTGGTTTGTTCTATTATTAAAATATGTCTCTTGTTTTTTCATTAGTTGTTCACATATTATCACATATTCAGCAACTTTGGGCCATTTATGCCTGAAGAGTAGTAAGAAAATATGGTTTATTGGTGAAATAAATGGTTATCTGTCCAGATTATATGGTGATTGGTGATAGAGTAGCTGGAGAGATTCTCTTGTTATATAAGAAAAACTGGGCCAGGTGCTGTGGCTCACACCTGTAATCCCAGCACTTTGGGAGGCAGAGGCTGGTGGATCCCCTGAGGTTGGGAGTTTGTGACCAGCCTGATCAACATAGAGAAACCCCGTCTCTGCTAAAAATGCAAAATTAGTAGGGCATGGTGGTGCATGCCTGTAATCCTAGACACTTGGGAGGCTGAGGCAGGAGAATCGCTTGAACCTGGGAGGCAGAGGTTGTGGTGAGCTGAGATCTCGCTATTGCATTCCAGCCTGGGCAACAGAGCAAAACCTCATCTAAAAAAAATAAATAAATAAAAATAAGAAAAGGAAAGAATAAAGAAAAACTATGAGGATGTTTATAATAAAAAGGGACCCATTCCTGGAAAGTTTTAAAACACCATCACACTACCAAAACTCAAAGTAAGGCAAACTTTTGCAACAAATAACAAGATGAATATTTTAGCAACATCTTCAACTTCTGTAATTGTGGCTTTTTAGGCCTATTATTCAAATAAATGAAGAAAAACCTTTGTAAAATGCATACGATAAATCAGCATCTTTACAAATACATGCTACGAAGCCTGGATTTTTAACTGTTAAACTTTATTGTGTAATACTTAGGAACATATAATATATGGGGTTAGAATCTATTTAATAGAAGGTGTATATTTGAAATGCTGGTTTCAGTAGCCTGAGTTCTCCCACAGCTACAATATTTCCTGTGTATTTTTTTGGGGGGGAGGGATAATAGTAATTTCTCAGTGTCCATGTACTTGAAATGTTCTCATAGAAATGCTTCCGACTCCCAAGAACATCCATTTCAATCTTGGGCTCAGTGCTTTAATCTCAGTTCTACATGAAAACATGTCATTTTATTCAAGGAAAATTTTATCTTGGTGAACATAAGATATCTCTCTCATTCATAGACAGTATATAGTTGAAAGATTTTCCCTCTGTTTTCTCTTCTCCTTCTTTAGCATGTTTTTACTGGCAATCAGCAGTGAACTCATGAGATGAAATGCAGCAACTCATGAGTTCAACCTTATCAGGCTTCCTAAAAACTTAACAGCAGATATTTTTTAAATGTAGAACTTTATCTAGATATCTGAGGCCTTATTAATAATCATAGATTGAGGTAACTAAAAGTTGGTGATGTTATACAATACGTATTATATATACTTAAGATTGGAGGTCAGTTTGAAATACTGTAAACAGGATTTTAGGGTTTTGGAATGGAATCTCAATGTGAAGAGGACTCTGAAGACAGAAAAGGCAGGTGAGGTACAGAGGTAGAACCTGAACACAGAATGAATTGAACCACTATGAACAAATTGAATTCATTTGATGAAATAATAACATCTAGGTGCAGATACGTCATTTTTCTCAGAAGTTGCCTCTTCTCAAAAAAGTCAGTCAAGTCCTTGGGATTCTATTTATAACATCAATTTATCTCACATTTTTGTTTCTACAAACACTATGATGGGTGGATAACAACAAAGGCAGGCAAAGTTGCCACACGTTCTATGCCACTGGCATCAAATTAATACAATTTGGCCACAGCCATGAAAAAATAACTCTTCATGGCATTCATCAATTCTACAAAATGTGAGAGTTACTTTTATTCTGTGGTAAAAACAGCATGCAATAAACAAAAGGTATTCCAGGGAACATACTGAATGAATCCCCAGGCTAGTAATACTTCTAACCATGTTTTGTAAATTTTCATGGAATAGATTTCATGAGTAATAATGAATTTCTCCTTGTTTTGGGGACAAGATTGCAAGATGTTTCAGTAGTGCTGCTCCAGACTTAAATAAAACGGTGTAGAAGGTTGTGACACTGACATATTAGCATATGAAACTCAGGAACTATGAAACAGTGGAAATGTGCACTAAGAGATTTCTACTCTGGAACACAGGGAATAGAAAATATTTCTCCTGTACTTTTAGAACCTCTTTTACAGAATTTGTAAGTTTTACAAACCTATTTTTCTTTTATAAAATTTTATATTATTTCTATCATCCAGTAGGTATTCCCCATATTATCTAAATAAATAAGTGGAATGCATAATTAAAATGGTTTACATAAAGACCTCAACTCATACTTCAAACAAAATGGAGAATAAGATACAGCTAGGTTTCTCTTCATATACATACATGTATATGTAAACAGATAAACAGTTTAAGCAAAGAGCTATATTCTAAAATTCAAGAACATAAAAAATGAATCAAAAGACAACTTTGCCAAAGATTGTTGAAGAATGTATCTCGTGAGTATACTAAATCTCCACCGGATTTGACTTCCTGAAAAAAAGTGTACCATTTATCTTTCTTAGAGCATACATGTAAGTACATTATATAACTTAAAAATAGCACAATACTCCAAACAAGAAACAAATCTGTTTTACACTATAGCATAATGTTTTCAATTTGGAGGTCTGAAAAAAACTTTAAAGGCACATGTTGAATTGTATATAAAAAAATAACTAAAGGAATGGCAATATAAAATAAAAAATAAGTTTTTTGTTTTGTTTTGTTCTGTGCTTTTGTGATGGAGTTTTGCTCTTGTTACCCAGGCTGGAGTGCAATGGAGTGATATCAGCTCACTGCAACCTTTGCCTCCCAGCTTCAAACAATTCTCCTGCATCAGCCTCTGGAGTAGCTGGAATTACAGGCACACACCACCATGCTACTAAAAATATTAAAAACAAGTATTTTTAAATGAAGTTGTGTTTTCTTGAGGGTTTTTGAAACTCTTTGGGGCCATTTTCATAACAAAAATGTTAGCATGTATGGAAGGCAAAATAAGCGAAGAGTTTAAGAAAAAGCAAAGTGGGAAGGGTGGCAAATGCAATCTAATATCCTTCCTGATGCTGCGTTGACAGTGAAGAGCCAGGATGAATGCAACAATGACAAACTTCTAAAACAGAAAAAGTGTCCTGTGTCTCTACTGTAAATCACAAGGCTGAAAAATGATAAGGATCAAATGTCCTTAATGTAAATGACATGCCTATATACTCCATAAAGGAAGTATTCCTTGAGTACGTGGAGATTTAAAAAAATTTCCAAACATTAATGAGGTGCTAGCATCATTCAGAGACAGTGAGAGAAAGCCAGCAAGGGGGAGGGAGAGTAAGGGAGGTGGGGAGAGAGAGAGAGAGAGAGAGAGAGAGAGAGAGAGAGAGAAAATATATAGTTTTCCCAGAAGAAAGTATAAGAATTATAAAATAGCATCATTGTGCTTACAATTAATTCTTAAAATTCAAGAATCAGATTTGTAGTCGGCACGATAGCTCACGCCTATAATCCCAGCACTTTGTGAGGCCAAGGCAGGTGGATTACTTGAGGCCAGGAGCTCGGGACCAGCCTTGACAACATGGTGAAACCCCATCTCTATAAAAAATACAAAAGCTAGGCCGGGCGCGGTGGTTCAAGCCTGTAATCCCAGCACTTTGGGAGGCCGAGGTGGGTGGATCACAAGGTCGAGAGATCGAGACCAACCTGGTCAACATGGTGAAACCCCGTCTCTACTAAAAATACAAAAAATTAGCTGGGCGTGGTGGTGCGTGCCTGTAATCCCAGCTACTCGGGAGGCTGAGGCAGGAGAATTGCCTGAACCCAGGAGGCGGAGGTTGCGGTGAGCCGAGATCGCGCCATTGCATTCCAGCCTGGGTAACAAGAGCGAAACTCCGTCTCAAAAATAAATAAATAAATAAATAAAAATACAAAAGCTGGCTGGGCATGATGGCACCTGTAATCTCAACTACTCAGGAGGCTGAAGCAGGAGAATTGCTTGAACCCTGGGCGGAGGATGCAGTGAGCTGAGATCACGTCACTGCCCTCCAGCCTGAGCAACAGAATGAGATCCTGTCTCAAAAATAAAAATAAAAATAAAAATAAAGCAGCATCTTTGTGAGCAAAAGACACTGTTAGTAGCTGGGAATTTGGTAGCATATTTTTAGATAAAAACGACTTAGAGAAGAAAAAATCTATTAGCAAAAACTGAAAAAGTGAAGCATACTAATTTTGACCCTTATACTTAGACTAGCCATCTGAATAGAGGAAATATGGTCCTCATGAAGAACTTAGAGGATATTTTCTGTCTTAATGAAGGACAAATCTTTTTTCATGCTTAGGTCTGTTTGTGGCCTTAATTGGCTCCGCTTTGCTTAGACTACACTTTTTGTAGGTTACCTTTGTGATCTCAGCAGTGTCAATGTTTCGAAAATGAAGCCACATTATTCACCAGACTTTACAATAGAAAATGTCTCAAAATCCATGCTTTCATTCCTATAGCATGTGACAAGATGTAGCAGTCAAGTTCATATTGGCAAATACTTATTTATAAACATAGTAAATGCTCTCTCACCAATAATTCATAATTATTTGTGAGTAACTACCAAAAATTTTGAGCATCCCTAGAAAATAACGTGTGTTAATAAAATAGAAGTAATAAGAATTTTAAAATAAATGAACAATAATGGCTGCCTGTTGTCCATCAAGAGATTGTTAGCAAAATTCAGAAAGGAATACATGATGTTTGCCATTTGTAAAACCTGTGGCCTTTTCTTTAGTCTTACAACATGAGCTAAATATGGTAGGAATTATTTTCAAGAGTCTCTGGGCTCTTAGATCTGTCTGTGCTAGGGCTGATAGAGTGGTGATTCCATGTAGTCAGGCTTAATCAGCTAATGCACACTAGTCACACCCCAAGGTTTGAGAGAGGTAGCAAAGTGCTAACCTCTTCCCCCTCCCCCCCCCACTCGGTCATCCAGGCTAGAGTGCAATGGCGTGATCTCTGCTCACTGCAACCTCCACCTCCTGGGTTCAAGCGATTCTCCTGCTTCAGCCTCCCAAGTAGCTGGAATTACAATCACTCACTACCATGCCTGGCTAATTTTTGTGTTTTTAGTAGAGACAGAGTTTTGCTATGTTGGCCAGGGTGGTCTCGAACTCCTAATCTTGGGTGATCTGCTTGCCTCAGCCTCCCAAAGTGCTGGAATTACAGATGTGAGCCACTGCACTGGCCAGCAACATGCTTTCTAAAGGAAAACAGACTTTCCTAACATACTCTTTAAAGACATGATCTCCAAAAAAACAGCATTAAATAGTAGAAAGATTTTATGTGCCTATTGTTGACTTAATTTTTGTTTTATATCAGACAAAGAAAGGGTCTTGTGAACTTAGCCTTCAAATGGGACATGTTCCCATGAGATATCTTTCAGTTCATAGACCTTGCACCACTGCAAAACTGTATCAGCCAGTGCTCCAGCAGGAAATAGGCAGCTTAAAGAGAGTATCAACTAGATTATTATGAATGCCAGCTTGCAAAGGAATGAACAAGGCTGAGAGAAGGAGCAGTGAATTATCCAGGAACCAATAGGAATAGGAGCTGGTAGCATGCACAGGTCTGGAGGTGCAAGGGCAGGGAGCGGTGTGATTAGAATGCAGAGATAGCTAACCTGATGAAGAGAGTATCTGGGCAACAGCTGTCCAGTCAGACTGCTGTCATTATCATGCCTGGCTCAACAAGTGTAGGAAGGGCAGGAAAAAGTGCCCTAGCTGCTCCCTGCTTCACTTTCCAGACTTCTGCCAGTGCTGCCTGTTGGCTGAAGCCTACCTATTGTGTTTCTCCTTGAATGCCTCTCCACTCTCCTTGAAATACAATCTATAAGTCCAAATATCTGTCAAGGCTCTGAATGAATGAGTTTGTGTCTACCTTTCCAACCATACCTCTTATACTCCACCCCTGTTGTTCATGACCCTACAGCTGCATTTCAAGTTCTTGCTGTTTCTAGAACAGGCCATCTTCTGTCTAGGGACCTTTCCTACATATGCTCTTTTCTGTGCCTGATCCAGAACACTTGTAGAAATTAGCTTGGTTGGCTTCTTCTTTTCCAAATGCAAACTTGGAGAAGCCATCTCCACATATATCAAAATGGACCTGTGCTATTTATGTCTGAACATACTACCTGAGTTATTCTCTTCTTAAACCAAAATTACCTCGTTTATCTGTTGACCTGGTTATTGCCTGTCTTTCTTCATTATAATATTAGCTTCCTGAAAGCAGAGACTTTGACTTTCCTGTTCACAGAGTCTACAACATGAGGGTAGGAATTCAATAAATGTTTGTTGATTGAATGAATTTGTACATAATCTAATAAAGTGCACTCAGACCCAGCTAATCTAGCTTAGAAATGCTTTTAAAGGCCAGGTGTGGTGGCACAGGCCTGGACCCCTAGCTATTCAGGAGGCTGAGGCTGGAGGATCACTTGAGCTGCAGTGAGCCCTGGCCATGCCACTGCTTTCCAGTCTGGGCAACAGAGTGTGAGCCTGTCGTAGCCACAAAAAGAAAGAAGGAAAAGAAATTCTTATAAACATGGAAAGCAAGATTATTATTTTAAAAATGTGTTGAAAGGCAGACTCTCACTCTGTCACCCAGGCTGGATTGCAGTGGTACTGTCACAGCTCACTGCAGTCTTAACCTCATGGGCTCAAGTGATCCTCCCACCTTACCCTCCCAAGTAGCTAAAACTACAGGCATGCATCATCATCTCTGGCTAATTTTTAAAATTCTTTTTGTAGAAACAGGATCTCACTATGTTGCCTAGGCTGGTCCCGAACTCGTGGGCTCAAGCAGTCCTCCTGCATAGGCTTCCCAAAGTGCTGGGATTACAAGGGTAAGCCACCATGCCCAGCATATAGCACAAATTATTTTAAAATCCTTTCAGAAACTACCTTCAAATTGTTATTTTATTAACTTATTATGTTTCAAATTCATGCTCTAGACTCTGAGGGGATTAAAAACATGTAAAACAATCATTTCACTTAAAATATTTAAATCAATAGTTAAATAAGTAAACTACATATAACTGTAATACCAGAAAGAATATACATGTAATAGTAAATGTTATGAATTTGGAGAAAGTTTTATTTGAGGAAGATATTAAAGACAGCTAATATTTTAACATGTGATAACAGAAGGAAAGGGCATAAGAATCCAAGTAGTAGCCAGGATGAAATGAAAGAAATCAGAGAGCTTATTTGAGAATAATGAGTAACACAGTTCTGCTAGACAATAATAATAGTTAATATTTATGCAGTCATTGTTATGTACCACATATTATATCATTTAATCTCAAGATAATCCTATAAGATGATAATTATTATTATAACCATTTTATAAATAAACCTAAAGAACAGAGAAGTTAATTCATTTACCTAAAACCATATAATTACTTAGCTGTAGAACTAGAGAATTAAACAAATGAAGTTTGAATCCAGAGGACTATTAAAAAATAAACTGGGAAACATATTAAAAAGCTATAGTAACCAAAATAGCATGGTATTGGCACAAAAACACACATAAAGATGAATGGAACAGACTAGAGCCCAGAAATAAATCCATACATCTACAGTCAACTGATTTGACAAATCTGCCAGATACACACATTGGAGAAAGAACTGTATCTTCAATAAAGGATTCTGGGAAAACTGGGTATCTACATGAAGTAGCATAAAATTGCATCCTGATCTTTTACCATACATAAAAATCAACTCAAAATGAATTAAAGACTTAAATGCAAGACCCAAAATTATAAAACTACTGAAAGAAACAGAAGAAAAATGTTCCTCATGGGCTAGCAAAAAAAGCACAAATAGACAAACGTGATTATATCAAACTAAAAACTTATTCAAAGCAAAGGAAAGAATCAACAGAGAGAAGAGACAACCTATAGAACGAAAGGGAATATTTGTGAACTGTACATCTAACAAGGTGTTAATATTCAGAATATATAAGTAACTCAAGAAACTCAATAAGAAAAAACAAATAATCTGGTTGTAAAATGGTCAGACATTTCTTAAACGAAGATACACAAATGGTCAACAGGTATATAAAAAATACTCAAAATCACTTATCATTAGGAAAATGAAAATCAAAACCCCAATGTGATACCACCCTACTTCAGTTAAAATGACTATTATAAAAAGTCAAAAGATAAAAAATGTGAAGAAAAGGAAACTATTGTGGGAATCTAAATTAGTAAAGCCATTGTGAATATTCCTTAAAAAGGAATGATATGGCCGGGCGCGGTGGCTCAAGTCTGTAATCCCAGCACTTTGGGAGGCTGAGGCGGGTGGATCACGAGGTCAAGAGATCAAGACCATCCTGGTCAACATGGTGAAATCCTGTCTCTACTGAAAATACAAAAAATTAACTGTGCATGGTGGCACGTGCCTGTAATCCCAGCTACTCAGGAGGCTAAGGCAGGAGAATTGCCTAAACCCAGGAGGCAGAGGTTGCGGTGAGCTGAGATCGTGCCAATGCACTCCAGCCTGGGTAACAAGAGCGAAACTCCGTCTCAAAAAAAAAAAAAAGATATGGATATTCCTCAAAAAAATTAAAAATAGAACTGCTATATGATCCAGCAATCCTACTACTGGGTATTTACCCAAAGAAAACAAAAATATTATGTAGGAGAGACACACGCATCCCCATGTTTATTGCAGCATCATTCACTAGCCAAGATACAAAATCAACCTATTTGTCCATCTACAGATGAATGGATAAAGAAGATGCAGTACATATATGCACAATGGAGTATTATTCAACTATGAAAAAGGATGAAATTTCATTATTTATGACAACAGGAATGAACCTGGAAGACATGTTAATTGAAATTAGTCAGACACAAAAGGACAAAAATTACATGATCTAACTCATATATGTAATCTAAATTTGATCTCATAGAAACAGAAACTAGAACAGTGGTTACCAGAGATGGGAAAGGATAGGGGGAATGGGGAGAGATTGATCAATGTGTACAAAGTTACCATTAGATATGAGGAATAAGTGCTGGTGACCCATTGCACAGTAGGTCTGGTGACTTATAGTCCATGGTAGGGTGACTACAATTAATAATGTATTGCATATTTCAAAATAGCTGGAAGATTGGATTTCGAATGTTCAGACTACAAAGAAATGATAAACTACCCTGATTTGATCATTAAAAAAGTATACACATATCAAAACATCACCTTGTACCCCATAATACGTTATGATGCATTTAATTAATTTAGTTATTAGATTAGTGCAAAAGTAATTGTGGTTTTGTCATCAGAAGTAATGGCAAAACCCACAATTACTATTGCATCACCTCAATATTGTATGTCAATTAAATTAAAAATAATTAAATAAATGGGAAAAGTTGGTGGAGGCATACAAAGAAGATTCCTTGAATACAAGACTGCAAATTTGTTTCTTAATCTAGAAAACGAAGGGAATTGACTAGATTTTCATGGAAGGTTTATATAGAAACAGTAGAAAATGATATATGTGTTATATATACATATAATTTACATATACATGAACTTGAAGAAAATGCCAACTAAAGTTCTAGAGCACTTATCTATAATTATCTAAATTTTAAAAATTTTAAAAATCACTAAAAATTTTATAGCATTCTTTTTATTCTTTCTTTAAAAAACACTTATATAGTTGAGATGATGAAATGTACACCATTTTGTTGCTTGACTTTTTAATTTAACATAATAATCTAAAAATTTCCTTTGTTAATAAATAGCTACCTTATATCCCACCATATGAAAGTATCATAATTTATTTGACTATTTCCCTATGATTCAGTACCTAATTACAATAATATCTTCATGAATAAACTTATTTTCTCATTTGTTCTCATGATATTCTGGAGAAAATATGTGCTAGACTGTATTTTTAGATGGCTAAAGTAACCCAATTTCATTATATCAAAATTTGATAAAATGAAAAATTTTCACCAGTACTGATACCATCTCACCAATGTGGTGAGGTCCATGTGTCCATCACCCTTGTAGAGGTTATACTTAAGTATTCTTTATATTTTTATAAAAGTAGAACCACATATTTTAATATTGTATTATATGCATTTATCACGATTAATTAATCAATCTGCTATTGTTGGAAAAGTACATATATACAATTTTACAATTAATATTCTAGTCCTGTCCCAAGAGTATTGTTGTAGCCTTCTCTAATTATATCCTAGAAGTAAAAGTGTCGAGTACTTTAAATGTTTTATCATAAACATTGTCAAACTGCCCTGAAGTCTATCCTCAGCAGAGTTTCAGCATGCTGTTTTTCCCTCACTTTTCCTACTGTCATCATTTTATTTAACCTTAAATCATCTGAAAGGCAGAAAAGTTGGGTGTGTATACGTGTGTATATTTCACTTCATTTGAATATCATTAGGGTCAAATTTCTAATTATTTATTATGTTTTTATATTTTTTTAAATTTATATATTGTTATGGTTTGGCTGTGTCCCCACCCAAATCTCATCTTGAATTCTCACATGTTGTGGGAGGGACCCTGTGGGAGGTAATTGAATCATGTGGGTAGGTCTTTCCTGAGCTGTTCTTGTGATAGTGAATAAGTCTCTTGATACCTGATCTGATGATTTTAAAAAGGGGAGTTTCTCTCCACAAGCTCTCTTCTCTTGTCTACCATCATGTGAGGAGTGCCTTTCACCTTCTGAGAGACCTCCCCAGCCACGTGAAACCGGAAGTCCAATTAACTTCTTTCTTTTGTAAATTGCTGAGACTTGGCTATACCTTTATGAACAGGGCCAGACTCAGGGCCTCCCTGTTCTGTGCAGCCTAGGGACTTAGCACAGTGAGCTCCAGTGGCTCCAGCCATGGCTAAAGGGGGCCAAGGTATAGCTCAGACTGTTGCTTCAGTGGGTGGAAGCCCCAGGCTTTGACAGCTTTCACAGGCTGCAGAAGAATTGAAATTTGGAAACCTTCACCTAGATTTCATAGGAGGTATGGAAACACCTGGATGCCCAGGCACAAGGTTACTGTAGGGACAGGGTCCTCATGGAGAACCCCTGCTAGGGCAGCACAGAAAGGAAATGTCTACACAAAGTCCCTCCTGGATGACCACCTAGTGGAGCTGTGAGAAGAGAGCCACCATTGTCCAGACTCCAGAATGGTTGATCCACTGACAGCTTGCACCATGCACCTGGAAAAGCTGTAGACAATGTCAGACAGTAAAAGTAGCCAGGAGACAGGTTATGCCCTGCAAAGCCACTGGGGCAGCACCGCCCAAGGCTGTGGGAGCCCCCCTTTTACATCCGTGTGACCTGGATGTGAGAACTGAAGTCAAAGGAGATCATTTTGGAGCTTTAAGATTGGACTGCCCTGCTAGATTTCAGACTTGCACAGGGCCTGTAGGCCTCTTGTTTTGGCCATTTTTTTTGCAATTAGAATGGCTGTATTTACCCGATGCTTGTACCCCCATTGTATCTAAAAAGTAACTAACTTGCTTTTGATTTTACAGGCTCATAGGCAGAGGGGTCTTGGCTTATCTCAGATGAGCCTTTGGATTGTGGACTTCTGAGTTAATGGTGAAATGAGTTAAGACTTTGAGGGACTCTTGGGAAGGCATGACTAGTTTTGAAATACGAGGACATGAGATTTGGGAGGGGCCAAAGGTGGAATGATATAGTTTGGCTCTATCACTAACCAAATCTCATCTTGAATTCCCAAATGTTGTCAGAGGAACACAGTGGGAAGTAACTGAATCATGGGGGAAGGTCCTTCATGTGCTATTCTCATGATAGTGAAGAAGTTTATGAAATCTGATCTGATGGTTTTAAAAAGGGGAGTTTCCCTGCAGAAGCTTTCTTCTCTTGTCTGACACCTTCCTCAATGATTATGAGGCCTCCCCAGCCATATGGAACTGTAAATCAAATAAGCCTCTTTCTTCCATAAATTGCCCAGTCTTGGGTATCTCTTTATCAGCAGCATGAAAACAGACTAATACATGTATGTTGTAAATTTTTACATTGAGATGCTTGGACTTATGTATCTGAGATAACTTTTTATATTACAAGGATTAAATCTTTCTTACATATTTTTAGTATATGAAAGGAAGTATTCCACATAGGTACTTTTGGCTACATAACTTAATATATTTTTATATCAACAAGCGTTCACAATTTTATATACTCAAATTATGTAGGATAGACTCAATTATTGAATTGTAATCTGTGTTTTCCATTCAATATTCAACATTTCCTCAATATCTAGGACTATCTTTCTGATGGCTAAGCTAAAACTCCTGTGAGAAATGACAAATAAGATATGGCCTACTTTTAAGAAGTAACCAATTTATTAATAGTTTTAGGGGAATATAGATTGACCAATATAACAACTTCACCTTAAATATGGATTCATCAAAGCACTGAACTGGATCTTCATTACATGCAGTGTTTCAGTAGGAAAAGAAAGGTAGTAGTAGACATTCTAGGCAGAGGAAAGGTTCTCTTTTAGAGTTTTTATTGTTAATTTTAAGGCAAACCACAATTTCTAACATAATTTAATGTATTGACATTGGGAGGAAAGATTTCTACTTTTAAAATTATGGCCCTCTGATATGCTGTCTCTGCCTCATTATATCCCATCTGTGTTTGTATTCATGTAGATATTCATAAAATAAATCCTCACCCCGTGGGGATTTGTCTAGTCTCATAATTTTTTTAATGACTCACTTTGCTTTAAAAAAGTTATCCCAAGAATTCTGAGATAGTACATTTCAATATTTCTCTTCATTTGTCTTTCATTGTTACTATATTTGACTTTCATTCAGTCCCTAAAACTCCTTACTGCCTTAGTCTGTAGGGTTCACAATGAGATTTCACAGAGTAAGGATCTATCTTGGGTCCAACACTAAGTTGGCTATAAAGTCGTCTGAGTCTTTTTCATGATCAAAAAGTTGTACTGGCTGCAAGATTATAAGGCAGCAAGAAAGCTATGCTGACAACTGCAGAAAGTATTTTATAGACAGAAAAAAAAACTCATCATTTTTTGCAAGCTGACTCTCTTTTGCTCAACCTATATTGTAAGCTTGTATTGTTCTCACGCCCAAGTGATGAATGTATGTTGATGCCTTTTTCTCCTTAAAGAAATACATTCCCATCTGAGTTCTGTTTGTCACAAATGTTTAGACACACAGCTGTCTATCTGTAGTGGTTCTGCATACTTGTACATTGAAGTACGCATTCCAGTAAATGTTCTTTATAAGCCAACAGTGCAGCCTGTTCCTTTGTTCCTGACTTGAGTCCCATTACTTCTTAACTTTAAGGAATTGTTACTTCTGCACATGGAAAACAGCAATCCTAAGATGACTTGGAAATCATAACCTAGAGCTAAAAAATAATTATCATTTTAATGCCCTAAAATTTCCTATACTCCTTCACTAGTTACTGCAGCAAAGACAGTATTTCTGTAATGCAAATACTTGGTTTAAGGGTGTGAGGAAAGACACAGATGTTCTGTAACAAATAGTAAGGGGAAATAAAGTGTATAAATGCTCTAATGCTTTTGTGTAATAGTGCACACTTTGAAAGTAGGAGGAAAGTCAGCGAGCCTATTGCAAACTGATAAATATCCATACAGTGTCCCAGGGAGTCCCATCAGCAGAGGTTCTGGTAAAATATGTGGTAAAGGCTTTCATGCCTAGACTCAAATAAGAAGAAAAATATTATAATTTAAACTTTTGAAATTTGATATGGCTGTAAAAAGAAACCATTTTAGAGCTCTTGTTTTCAGGGAATAGAAATCACTTTGGGTTATGGCTGTCTTCAAATAAATTAGTTGAAGGGAAATAGTGGGATAAAGTGGTGCACGGAAGACGGGATTCTAAGTGTAGGAACAGGTCAGGAAACCAAGGGCCTGTTAATGGGTAGGCAGGAGGAATCCACTAGAGACGGGAGCAGAGGTCTGCACTGGTGCTGCAGAGACACGTCCCCCAGCTACCTCCTCGCACTCTCTCTGTGGCCAGACCCTCAGTGCTGCCTGCCCATCAATCCTCTTATATTTTTCTGTGCAGTTCACGCTCACATTCTAGGCAGAAGTTGTTTCACATCATCTCTATTCTCCTAAGCTCAATGATGCTGCAAGGGTTTTAGCCAACTCTACAGTCCAAAGAAACACAGTCCACACATGGCTAGTCTCAATTCTGACACCAAGTCCGAGTTCAAGGAGCTCCCAAGAAATCCCAAGCTTCAGTCATTCACTCCAGGGACTCACAGAACTTACAGAACCTAACACTCATGGTTATGGTTCTCATGGGGAAAGGATACACATTGCAATCAGCCAAGAGAAGGATTGAGTAGGGCATGAATTGGGAAAAAAACAAACACAGAGCTTCCAGTGTCCTCTCTCCATGGAATTAAGACGTGGTAATTTTCCAGTAGCGACATGTCACAATACACACAGATATTGCCAACCAAGGAAGCTCACCTTAGCCTCCAATCCAGAATTTTTATCAGGCCTCTATCACATCAGTGTGACTGATTGTTCCACCGTTCATGTGTTTGCTATCAGTCTGCAAGATAGACTAACACCATATGACCACAAGAACCCACCACCCTAACTCACATTTTCAGTGTCTCTGGCATTGCCAGCCCCTACTCTAAATCATATTGTTAGACGCTCTAATGTGGGTCAAGGACCCAGGCAAACAAAGACATTTCTGCCAGGCATGAGATTCCAAAGGCCTAAAGATTACCAACCAAGGCCAAGAGCAAATGTCAAACCTCTTTGGGGTCTAAGATTAAATTCTTTACAACACAGACGCCATCTTGGACCTCGCTTTCGGTGGTTTTCTTCACTTCCTAACTCAAAGAGGATACAAGCAATAAGACAGAAGGGTCTTCAAGCCTCACTCGTCAAAAATGCATCATTATTTGCACTTGCACACACCCTGTTCTCTGAACCTCCTCTTAAAACAGATGGGAAGCTTTCTTCCTTTTTAAAACCAATCTCTACATTTGTGCTCTCAATTCTATCCCGACGCTTTTTCAGGAACTTCATTCTCTTGACAAATGCCTTCTCTTTCCTTAATGCTCAGTCTTCCTTTTTGCATTCACACTTTTTATTGACATTTAAATATGCTCAAGTGTTTCAACATAAATATAAAATTTTCCCAGGCCCCACTACATCTTCTGCTAGCATCTTCAGCTGCTGTCCTCTGCACCGATATTGCCTTTTCTTTTCTTTTTTTTTTTTTCTTTCCGTGGGTTATTGGGGAACAGGTGGTGTTTGGTTACATAAGTTCTTTAGCGGTGATTTGTGAGATTTTCAAACTGCCTTTTCTAAGGTTACCAGTGCCTACCATAGTGCAAATCTAATGGCACTTCTCAGTTTTATCAATGCAAATCTCTTAGCAACATCTGAAAGTGTTTCCACATTCTAGAAACACGGCCTTGTATTCTTCCCTCGAAAATGCTGTCTTCATTTTTCTGGCTCTTTCTCCTCAAATTTGTGACCACCACCCGCCTTTTCTTTTAGCATCCCTCAAATGCCAGAGTAGTGACTGCTCAAAACATTCAGTTGGACTCCCTCTGCTCTCTGTTCTGGGCAATCTCATCTATTTTCATGGCTTCCATTCCCATTCAAACCTCCAACCTCAAATATGTCTCAAGTTCTGGATTTGCTCAGCTTCTTAAATCTCTTTTCCTGATTTAACAGATAAGCTCTTCAAACTTAATATTCCAAACTAAATCATTATCTCCATTCTCTCTTCTGCAATGCATGCCGATTCCACTATTCTTTTAGGTAGTCAGTCTTTGAGATGGATACAAGCAAACTTCATTGCACAGAGTAGAAACCTGGGAATACTGTTTGATGAGCCACTCTCCTTCCATAGAAAATGACTCATGTCCCCTTGTTGATTCTATGTCTTTGAAAGAACGGGAGAACACCTCCATTCCCATTCTCACCATGCTGGGTCAATCCTACATTTTGTATCTGTGTATTGCAACAACAATCTCTTTCCTGTACTACCTGCCTCCTGTCCTACCAGGAACTTTTTTCCTCTGTTCTTGCTCCCCAGTCAGCCAAAGTTTCCTTGCTGAAATGTGAACTTTATGTTATTTTGATGCTTCATTTCTTCAGTCAGCTCAGTGACATTTCCTTTAGGATGAAGTCCAAGCTCCTCAGTGTGGCCCAAAAGACAGCTGTGTTTCTGTCCTACCTCCTCATGTTTCCGTCCCACTTTGTGCTTCTTTCTAACTTTACACTCTGCCCTACGCCCCCCACACTTGAGTGTTCCATGCTCCCTCTTCAGACCTTTGCCTATCCCTGCCTACACCCATTCAATTGTCAGCTCTAAACTTGGATATGAATTATCCTGCGAAGCGATCTTCACTTCCGTGAATTGAGCTAGCTACTCAAAAATCTCAGTCTCATTCCCTTAGCCTTTATTCACTGTATTGAAATTGCTTGCCTTGTCTGTTACATTAGATGTTTTAAGATAATAGAGGCACTGTGATGTATTGAGCACTACTGTTATTTTCATTAATTTACCATAGTGTTTAACACATAGTAGCTACTTGAGAAGATGAGTGGACATAAACAGGCTGGAAATGAAAACTAAAGCTTAGTTGTAAAAGAACTCGCATGCCCTGCTACTGATTTTATCCATGGAAGCATCAAAGAAAGAAAGTCCATGAAAAACTTTTAAAAAACAGTAACATCATGAGATCTTACATGTTGAAAATGACCACAATGTCAAATCCAAAAAACACATATCCATTTTTTTCTACCTTTTCTCTATAATTTTTGCTAGCTTACACATTATCAAGTGCCCTTTGCTCCCTTTAGTTACAGAGATTCCAGGTAGATCCACTGAATGCATTCCATGAAATCCACTGATCCACTGCAATCTGTGAATGCTTTCCTCTGCAAGATTTCTCTAGACATAGTTTATATTAGTCTTCACTTTAACAACTTGAGCATTATATACGTTACAGTTTACAAGGCGCTTCCACATGAAAGTTTCATGTCATCATTGTGACAGATCTGAGAATGCCCATTGGAGGATAAAATGCATGAGACCCAGAGAGTTTACAGACAGGCTGGCCCACAGACAAATGCTAATGGAAGTGAATCTTGCTAGGGCACACACATTAAGTTGGACCGTATGAAATTGCCATTTTTGTATGTAAAAAAAAAAAAAAGATTGAACGTTGGCAATTTCATACCCTTCAACCTAATATATTTTGAAATAAGTGACAAGGCAATGTACACATAATCAATTGTCAAATAAGTGACAAAAGTAATAAATGCTACGGACAGACAATGATTACATTCACTAGAAAAGACTGAGCCTAGAAAAGACTGAGTTATCAATCTCCTCCATGACTGTTAACTTCTCCCTTGTAATGATACAAACTTTTCTTTGTATCCTGACTCATGTGTATGTTTCATTTGAAGATCCTGCGATAACACCAAAGACTTTGTATAGTACGTTGAAACCAGCATCTCCCTGTTCAGACCCTTACCACATCCTTCACTCTGTGACTTCTATGCCAGAAACTCTAGACTTCTCTGGGCCACATTATTCTCTTTTTTTCTATGCAAAATCTGAGATCAAGTCCAAGTGAAGTAACTTTGAAATAATTAACACACCAATTTCTTTAAAAATGCCTACAGTTTGCATAATTCAACCATACCTTACCCAATCAGCAGTAAAGTCAGTTTTTAAAATAGCTTCTTCATTGTTGTACAAATGCAGGTTAAAAAGTTTTTAACATTATGACTGGATAGTTCAATACAAAGTTAGCTCAATGCTAATGAAGTTAGCAGACACGTGTAAACAACACCTAGAGAAGAAAACAAAATATTGCTCATCCTCTAGAATCCCTTTCATGCCTACTTTCAGTCACTAACCTACCTCAGATAATGACTGTCCTATCATCATGAAGTTATTTTGCCTTTTTGAACTTTATATCATGATGATTATAGATTATGTATTTTACTGCAGAATTGGTCTTTTTCTCAACATGATTGTAAAATTTATTACCAGTGTTAAGTATTGCAGTGGTTTATCTATTTTTATAGATTTCCCATTGACTTAACCTATTGGGTTGTTTCCAGTTTCTGGCACTTACATACCTTGCTGCTGTTAACATTCTTGGTAATGTTTTGTGGTGCACATATACATGCATTTCTATTGAATACTAAATCAATAATGGTAGATATAATTCTGCTACCATAGATAAGGCACTTATTTCCAAATTATTTGAAATAATTAAACTATTTTTGCCAACAGTAAGTATTGCTCATCTTGTTAACATTAGATATTATCATGGGAATAAAATAATATCTCATTACGGTTTGCATTTGTAATTTTCTACAATGAATGAGGTGGGCTATTCCTTTATTAGTGACTTTTACATCATCTTTCTGAAATGCCAATTTAAGTATTTTCTCTTTTAAAAAAATATCTATTTCTTGTTAGTTAATGAGAGTTATATGTTCTGGATGTAATAATTTTTATTATCTATATGTGTGTGTGTTGCTAATATTTTTAATCACTCTGTAGTTTTAAAATTCTCTTATTGGTGCCTTTTGATAATTTGAATTTGTTAATTCTAATATAGCCTTGTTTACCAAACTCTTCATTATGATTAATGGGATGTGTAGCTTATGTAAGAAATTTTTGTATATCCTCAAGAATTTGAAGATCCGTTTACTATATTTTCAAGAAGTTTTATGATTATTTACTTTCATAATTAAGTTTGTATTTAACCAGAGTTAATTTTTATGTATGGTGTAAGTCAGGGTCAAGATTTATTTTTCCTATAAGAATATCAAATTGACTTAGTAACACCCATTGAGAAGAGTATCAAGGCTTTGCCCACTACATTGCAGTGTCAATTTTGTTTTAAATTAATTGACCATATACATTTAGGAATATATGTCCGGACTCCGTAATCTATTCCATTTGTCTCTTTGTATACACTTAAGCTAGTATTATCTTAATTATTGTTTATTTTTATCTGGAGATGAAATTCATGAAATCTTCATGATTGCCTTAACTACTTTTGACCATATGCATTTCCATATAAATGTTAGGATCAGCTTTAGAAGTGTTCAAAAAAATTAAACTACTGTAAATACACTTGTTAGGATTACTATTAAACAAGTGAGTACAGAGAGAATTAACATCTTTATAATATTGACTCAACTTATGTGCACAGTCTTGCCTATATTTTGGTAAGCGTATTCATAGACATTTCATATTTCTTACTAATACTCCAAATAGTACTTAAAAATGTTTCAACTGATTTCTTATTAAAATAGAGAAATGTAATTGAGTTTTGCAGATTTGCTGTGTATCCACTGACTTTGCTGAATTCACTAAAGTCATATAGGTTACAGATTTGAAAAATTGTTCTGCATACACAGTAATACCATCTGCAAAACTTCATAATTTTATTTTACTTTTTCAACATTTTACATTTCTGTTGTCAATTGCACTGAATAGAACCTCCAAAATAATGTTGAATAAAAATGTTGATTCTGAGCCTTTTTGTCTTTTCCCCAATTTAATTTGGGAAAAGCCATTAATATTTCAATATAAAGAATAATGTTTGTTTTCTTAATTTCATTTATTAACCTAATAAATTAATGGTATGAATTTATTAAGTTAATAAATGGTGTTAAGAAAATTATGGTATTAATAAATGGTATTAAGAAAAATATAACTTAATACCATTAACTTAATACTTATTAAGTTAATAAATGGTATTAAGAAAACAAACATTATTCTTTATATATATATCTTAATATCATCTATTAAGTTAATAAATGGTATTATTATTAATACAGATATTCTAAGAAACCTTTCTTCCTCAATTTACTAAAACATATTTTTTGTTTTTTAAAATTAAATTTTAGATGTGCAATGAATGTTATTCATTTGCTTTCCATGGTCTGTCAGTCTCTCTCCATCTCTTACTTTCTCTTTCTCCCTCTCCCAACCTCTTCTCCTCTCACTCCAGCCACTGCATCTATTGAAAATATACTATAATTTGTCTCTTCTCGTTGTTCATGTGGTAGATTACATGGATGTGTGTTTATAAACTTACATTAAATTATATTCCCATTTTGATGGTGATGTATTTTTCTTTATTTATAGATTCCTGAATTCAATTTTGAATATTTCTAAGATTAGTTTTGGATATTTGTTTCTAATAATTGTTTAGGAACTTTTCAACTATGTTAGTGAGATCGAAGTGTAATTTTCTTATTTGTTAATGTTCTGGAGAGTTAAATAGCATCTCATAAAATGAGATTGGAAGGACTCTCCTTTTGCTATTGTCTTTAAAAAGTATAAGATTCATGATATCGCTTTCTTAAATCTTGAGAAGAATTCGCCAGTAAAGCTATTTGAGCTTACATTGGTTATTTTGGGGGAGATTTTAAATTACCAATTTAATTTCAGTGGTCTATTTATATTTTTTATTTCTTCTTTTGTCAGTTTTGGTATGTAATTTTTCTAGGAACCTACCTATTTTATGTAAATTATCAGACATACTGGCATAGAGATTTTAACAATATTTTCCTGTTACCATTTTAGTAACTGCAGGATCTTTAATCAGAGCCTCTTTTGCATCCTGATATTAGTAATTTATATTCCCTTCCCTCCTTTTTATTTAATAATCTGAGTTTTATTTTCTCAACTTATTAGATTTTAATGAACTAATGACAGCTCTGTTAGGTATCTTCTTTTGCATATTGCTTTAGAGTTTTCTTTTGCAATTGTGCTTTTGCCTCATATTCCTTTCACTTTCTTTGGATTCAATTTGTTATTCATTTTCTAATTTCTTAAGGTGGATATTTTGATTAATGAGACCAAAGCCTTTCTTCTTACAAGCATATATATTGAAGGATAGGCGTTTCCCTTGCAGATATGACTCTATTTGCATCTTACAAACTTAATATGTTGCATTTTATTATTATCACATATTATTTAGTTAAAAGTATCTCACAAATTTTATTTTGATTCTTTCCTATATCTACATGCTATTTAAAAGTTAACAAATATGTGTAGAATTCATTAAGTGCCTGTATTAGTTCGTTTTCACACTGCTGATAAAGATATACCCAGGACTGGGAAGAAAAGGAGGTTTAATGAACTTACAGTTCCACCTGGTTGGGGAGGCATCACAATCATGGCAGAAGGCAAGGAGAAGCAAGTCACATCTTACATGGAAGGCAGCAGGAAAAGAGAGAGAGCTTGGGCAGGGAAACTCCCATTTTTTAAAAAAAAACCATTAGGTCTTGTGAGATTTAATCACTATTGGGAGAATAACATGGGAAAGACCTGTCCCTGTGATTCAGCTACCTCCTTCTGGGCCCCTCTCATAACACATGGGAATTGTGGGAGTTACAATTCAAGAGATTTGGGTGGGGACACAGCCAAATCATATCAGTGCCTTTTTACTCTTGTTTAATCCTGCTCTTGTAAGAGAATATGCCTCCATAAAATTTTTATCCTTGCATATCAAATGAATTTTGGTTGTTTTGTCAATATTATGGTCAATTTTTAGGATTATTCTATGTTCAACTGAAAAAATGATAGACTGAAATTGTTGGTTGCAGTGTTCTATATATGTTGATTAGGTCCATTTCATGAATTGTGTTATATGTGTCCTGCATGTCTCCACTGATTTGCTCCTGTGACTCTGCCAATCAATTAGAGCAATGTGTCAAAATCCTCCACAATGGTGTTAAATTACCTTTGTTCTTTTATTTCTCCATTTGATAAATACAGCTATAAGTATATAGATATCTACATATATACATTGATATATCTATATATTTATACATATTGATATCTATATAAATATCTGTATCTACATAATATATGTTTTATGTAAATTGTCAGATTTATTGGTGTAGACTTTTTAATAATGTTTTCCTCTATCATTTTAGTAACTGCAGGATCTGTAACAATAGCCTCTTTCACAGCTTGATTATTAGTAATTTATACCTTCTTTTCTTTTATTTAATAGTCTGAATATTATTTTCTCAACTTACTGGGAAACAAGCAAAACTCTATTTTGATTAGGTCCATTTCAGGAATTATGTCATTTTTGTCCTCTATATTTTTACTAATTTGCTGCTGTGATTCTGCCATTTAATTAGAACAATGACGTGTCAAAATTTTATGGGGATGTATACTTTGGCACTATATATATATTTTATATATATATAAATATATAGATCTAGATCTATATAGATATTTATAGATCTCTATCTAGATATACATATAGATATTCTTATAGATATTTCTGGTCTCCTTAGCCAAAAGTTCTGATCAATTTCTAAATAGATCTATATCTAGATATGCAATTAGATATTTATGTATATAGATAGATATATTTATAGATATATATTTATAGATATATATTTATATTTATAGGACTATATATAGCTATAAATTTCTGTGTATCTACATATTATATTGATATAACACCTATATACAGAAAAATACATAAATGTTTTTTCTAGATTGATTTTATTATTTTACATGTAACTATAATAGAATACTATATATATAATATAGATATTATATATAATATAAATAAATAGACATATTCTTATACATATTTATATAAATATAACGGGCTATTATAAATATAATTATAAAAATGAATATATATAAATATCTATTTTATTTATATTATATCTATATCTTTATTAGATATATCACATATTTTATTTATATTATATATACCTATATTATATATTATATAGATGTATTTAAAATATAAATATATCTTTAACCTGTGTATCAGGGTATACAAAGTAAGAATATTCATCTCTTCCTGATGATTGAATCATGAATATACTAGTATTACGTCTTTCTTTAAAGTCTAGTCAGTTTCATATTAATATTTCTAATTGATGTCATATCAGGTTTCTTATAGAGAGTGATTTTAGGGTCTTAATTTTACATTTAAAGTGTTGATCTTATAAACAGCATATGGTTGTTGTCGATCCAGTTTGATAACTTTTAATCCTAATTTTGAATTATTTAGTTCATTGGCATTGCTTACATGTTTCTGTTTAAGTCTACTGTCTTATTATTAGTTTTGTATTTGTCCCATCTGTACTATGTTGCTTTTTCGCCACTTCTTGCCTTTTGTGTTTTGATTAATCATGTATTTACTTTTTATCATTCCTTTGTCTTTCTTTATAAATTTTTCATTATAAAGTTTCTTCTTTTGTTAGCTATCTTAAAACAGCAGCATGTATATTTGAAATATTACAGTATGTCTTAAATTAGAATTATTTTCCAATTTCAGGAGAGTACAAAAACTTTAAAAATACATTAATGCAATTTATCTTCTCCTGTCGTTTGTGGGTTTTGATCATTTAATTTAATAGTATATATATTAAGCCACATAAGACATTTTTCCATAGTATATATTCATCTAGATTCATTGTAACTTTTTCTTCTCGATTCTTCTTGTATTTCCATGTTTCCATCTGTGATAATTTTTCTTTTGCTTGAAGAATTTTTTCTATCATTTTTCAGGTCTGCTGTTTGAAAAGTCCTTCTTTTAATGAAAATAATTTTATTTCATTTTCATTTTTGAAGGATGATATTTCAGCTGGCTATAGAATTTTAGGTTAAATTATATTATTTTAGATTTTCAAATAATATCATTATATCGTCTTCTAAATTTAGTTTTTGAGTTAGGAAGTTAGTTGTTATCCTTACTGTTGCTCTTTTGAAGGTGATCTTTCGTTTCTCTCCTCTTGAAGATTTTAATATATATTTGAATTTCAACTGCTTTGCTATGATTTGTATCTTAAATAGTCTTCTTTCAGATTGGTAGTGCTTCTAAAATCTATTTTTAATTATTTGTTTTTGAAAATGTTTTCAAACCATGTCTTAAATATTACTCTATTACATTTGCCTCTCATTTTCTCCTGGGACTTCACTTACATGCATATTTTCATGCTCTATGAATTTGTTCTTGTTAAAATATTTTCCATGGGTTTTTCTCTATGTGTTTCAGTGTGACATGCTCTACCAAACTATATGTTAGTTAACTAATCCTGATCAGTAGTGTTCTATCTACTAATAAACTCATTTTTTTCAATTTACACTTCCTTATGTGTGTTCCATTTTCCTTTTCAAATTTTACATCTAGTCACGCAGTTTTATTGTATTAAACACAGAATTTTTTTCATCTGTGATTCATAAGAGTAGTTCTTAGATCATCTATACATCTATTTGTATTGGCTCTCTTTTTTTCTTTTGTTTTTGGTCCTATCGCCATTGATATTTTAGAATGAAACTTTGTAGAAAAACTTTATATTAAATATAACAAAGGTTCAGAATAATGTTTTCTTTCCCTAGAAAACTTTTATTTTTGCTTCTCAAGGCTGTTAGAGTAGAAATATTTTACTTTAATCTGGTGTGTGATTGAGCCGATGTGACAGTGAATTTTAGTCTTTGTGAGAGCTGGTTCATTTTAAAGCTAGCCTTACCTTTAGGGTGTAGCTCCTCACAGTGATCCTAAGTAAAAGTCTTCATTGTTTTCAGTTCCTTTCCTATTGATCGCCCCTGGACTCTAATTCTTGTCTCCCTAGCCAAAAGCTCTAA